>NC_057797.1:445732759-445972707 GCF_018294505.1 Triticum aestivum
GAGCCCTCCCTCTCTGCCCCTGCCTCCGTCACTGAGCACCTCCCCGCCACCGTCTCTCCCCTCTTTATAAGTCCCCCACCCCTCCCCCTCACTCATCTCTCTCTGTATTTTAGAGAAAAAATTAGATGTTAATTAGATGTTTTTCAGTTAGGGCACTAGAGTTTTGCTAGGTTAATTAGGTTAGTAGTGCTGCTAGTAGTATTGGTACAGTAGGTTAATTAGGTGATGTTAAATGAATAACCTAAATGAATGAAATTAGTAGTTAACTTAAATTTTTTTCCTTTCATCATTATAGAGCACTAAAGTTAACTGAATTTTGTTCTATTAGTAGTTAAATGAATTTTCTTCTACACTATTTGCACATGTGGTTGCTCGTGTATATTTGGACACTCTTTGCAGGGAATGATGCTAAGTGGCCTATGTTTTGCCAGAATGTTGATTCATTTCTTTTCCGGCAAATTTTAGGTTCTCAATTTGTCCACTTTTTAGCAAAGCTCATGCCAAAATTTTCCATTTAGTCCATACTTTCTGTATGACAAAACTTTGAGTTATGCACGGTGAAACTTTATTTGTGATGTAATTAAACCGTCCTCCTCCTCGACTAGCGAAAATCACTCTAGTTAGGGCATTTTGGGGTACGATGAACTTTGTTATTTATGCTTATGATATGTTGTTTTTATTTTTGCCAAGTCTGTCTCTTTCTGTTGCTCAACTATATATGTCGCATATCACCGACTCATGTGATGATGCAGTTGCATAGATCATAGATGGCGAAGAAGTGCTATGCTAGGAGTATATATACGACAAGTGGCCGGAGTGTCAGGCCCTTCCGGTTTCCGAGCGACAGGCAGTAGTTAGTTTAGAGGTTCACGCTAATGCGAAAGAGGGATACGAACTCATGTTCTCAAAGTGATAGCTCTTCTCGCGTATATCATTGTTTAGATGGATGACGATGTATTTGCATATCATTCGAGACTTGTATCGCTATTTTCGAGATGATGACGAGAGACCACTTTGTGTTGGATGATGATTATGATGATGACATGATTTGATGAGACTAATTGTATGTTATGCTATGATTACATTTGTATGTGTATGATATGCTAAAGATTATTGTATAAAGCCTATTCAAATACAAAACAAATATGCAGGAAAAAAACTAATAAATAAACTAGTAGTAGCGAGGGGGGAAATTTAGTAGTAGCGCCGCATTGTCAGTAGCGCGTCCCAGCAAATAGCGCTGCAGATAATATCAGTAGCGCCCTTTCCCAAAGAGCGCTACAGCTATTCATGTATAGCAGTAGCGTGGGACAACCAGCGCTACTGCTATACGTTAGTTGTAGCGCCTTATTAGTAGCGCCGGTGCCCGCGCTACTGAGAGGCCCAAAACCCTCGCTGCTCGTAGGCTTTTCCCTAGTAGTGGCTTAGTAGAGGGCCCAGACCCGAAGGCGGCTTAAGGCCCATAGATATAAACCGCCATGTATGTAAAGCTTGTATTGTAAGGTATGTAAGAATGGTCACCGAGCCGAATATGTTGTATAAGCCGGCCGGGACTCTAAGGGCCGTAGGGCATCAACCCGTGTATATAAGGGGATGACCTAGCGGTGGCTTAGAAAAATAAACAACAGATCGAGAGCTGGGTCAAGCGTATTCGCTCCCTGCTCATCGAAACCCTAGCAATACCAACCACATACTGGACTAGGCTTTTACCTACATCATAAGGGGCCGAACCAGTATAAACTCCTCGTGTCCTTTGTCCTGATTAACCCCTTTACGCTAACCTCAACGCGATGGCTCCATGACTAAGTCCTCACACTAGGACATGTGCCATGACAATTCCATGATAGGTTTATTAAGATAATTAGCTACATGAGTTGCATAAATTCCACCAAACAAATCTCCACATATACTGTTGTGATGCAACCTTCATGCAACAATGGCCCCCAAGTTATATTGTTTATCACCTAATATCGCACTCTTGAGGACACTAAGATCTAGAACGCACATGTGACAAGCCTCATCCTTACCGTTAATGCATCTACCAGTGAAGAGAGCAAAATAATGTATGGAAGGGAAATGAATGCTTCCTATGGTATCTTGTGTGATTTCTCTAGATTCACCCAAAGTGATACTAGCAAGAAAGTCTTTATATTCAGATCTGCGAGGTTCACTAACATTGCCCCACTGCACTTATCTGACACGAAGTACTCAAGATGAGCATTACGCATATATGCGTCAAATTCATCCTTGATGCCTTCCTGGACCATGAACTCCTCTGACGGCCATTCATAAGGCCGCACTTGAGCTTCCCTCGGTGGTTCATCGTCCTGCTCACGTTTAGAGAGCCTTGGTCCTTGCTTCCCTGAGGAACCACATTCATACATTTTCCTAAACATTTTTATTCCTCTGAAAAATTTCTGAAATTTTTAGTGACTCAAAATAAAAGTGAACCAAACTCAACAAGATTGATAGCAACTACTCCCACAAGTACCTAGAGGCCATATCATGCATTAAAACTACTTCGGACCATATAAATTTGACATGCAAGCTCAAGAACAGGGTCACCTAAGCAGCAAAAATTTGCAACAAATAAAGCACTAGAAAAAAACTAATTGGACCATTGGAGGAGTCACATACCGAAGAACAATCCCCCAAAGTAGTTTTGTGAATGGAGCTTTGAGCAAGGAGATCGAAAATGGCAGCAAGATGAGCTAGATCACGGGTTGAGCTATGGGAGGATTTTTTCTGGAGGAAGATGATACGTCTCCGTCGTATCTACTTTTACAAACACGTTTGCCCTTGTTTTGGACTCTAACTTGCATGATTTGAATGGAACTAACCCGGGCTGACGATGTTTTCAGCAGAATTACCATGGTGTTATTTATGTGCAGAAACAAAAGTTCTCGGAATGACCTGAATCTTCATGAAACAACTTTTCTCGGAATGACCTGAAACTTCACGGAACAACTTTTCATAAATAATAAAAAAAATCCTTGCAAAAGATGAAGGCCAGGGGGCCCACCACCTATCCACGAGGGTGGGAGGCGCGCCTGCCCCCCTAGGGCGCGCCCCTACCTCGTGGGCCCCCTGCAGCTCCTCTGACCTCAACTCCAACTCTATATATTTGATTTCGGGGAGAAAAAAAAATAAGAGATAAGAAATCATCGCGTTTTACGATACGGAGCCGCCGCCAAGCCCTAGAACTTTGGGATGTTACTTCGAATCGTTAGGTTTCATGGATCATCAGCAAGGCAAGTAACACTTTGATCATACCTTTTCTACAACCCAGTTTTTTTGCATTAGATCAATCTTCACACATTGCATGATTAGGATCTAATTAAACTGTGGGATGGGAAGTAGATGAGGTAGTACCTATTACCTGTTTATTATCAAACCTTTGGGAGTTACTTCTACGTGTGCTTATTATTCCATGCTATGCTAGTAGACGTGGATTGGGTGAGTGAAATCCATCACAGATGTGAGATTGATAATTAATGGTTTATCTAAGGTGGCAACTTAAACACATATCTGGGTGGATTGAGGCACCTGGGTATTCCAGGACATGCCTGTTTTCTTTTGGACCGCCACCCAGGCTCAAAGGGATCATGAGATTTTTCAAACTAGAAAATTTCGTGTGCAGCCACAAGCCATTATGGGCTCTGGCATAGTTGATTAAGTCGTGCGAACTCTTACAGGGTAGACTAGCAGATGTAAGGGAAAGTAGGTGTACCGGTCTATCCATCGTAAGGTGCTAGCGCTTCTGAAAGACTGTGTCTCGGTCATCCGTTTCTCAAACACCATGTAGTGCGAGAAATCCAACAGAGGCGATCAAGTCTTGTGGGGAAAAGTGCGCAAACCTCTGCAGAGTGTAACAAACTAATCATGATTAGCCGTGTCCCCAGTTATGGACATCTTGAGTATCTAGTATCTGGATTATCATGTGAATCTCAACATGTTACTCTAAAATTAATGTTGTTGGGTTAATGATGATGCTTAATTGGGATTGAGAATGCTGTCAACCATTCTCAATGTTTAACAACCACCATGATAGTAATTAAATTTATTCCTTTGAAGTAGGGAAAAATTGGCTTTATGTAAAACTGTAACCATAGAGCTTTCCACCAGCCAAATATGCATATAGTATAGCTGTTGCATTCCATTACTCTCTATGTGTTACCTTGCCAGCATATTCCATGTGCTGACCCGTTTTCGGGCTACAACGTTAATGTTGCAGACTTTTCAGATGATGATTAAGGAGTTTTAGGTCATGGTTCTATACTCAGTGATGCCGTTGGAGTTGATGGACTCACTTATCTTCCAAGCCTTCCGCTATTATTATTATTAGATGGGCTTAAGCATATTTATTGTAATAAGTTATCTTTTGAGACACTCGATGTAATAAGTGTGTGATTGCTACTCTACTATAAATCCTCCGAGTACTGTGTGGTGTCAGCATTACTGATCCAAGGTTGACACCGGAGCACAGAGATCAGACTGTTTGAGGTTTGGTCGCTACAAAGATGGTATCAGAGCACGCACTGACTATAGGACACGACCACTAAGCTAAAGACCTAGATCACTACTCACTCTCTTCTCTTCTGACCTCTCATCTTTTCTAGTCTTGAGGATGGCGGATGTAAGGAACAAGTTCACCCAACCGAATGAAGATACACCGTTTGGACGCCACTTGAAGGAAGTCACTAGATACCTGAACATAGGAGTACCAAGCTTCACGGGAACCTACAACGTCACTTTACCTAAAGAAGAGCGTTGGATGATTCAAGTTCAAGTTCCAGGAAGGACGTTCATGCCAGTCACTGAGCCCATAGAGTTTTCTTTTGATGCACCAACTTGGAGTCTAGGAAAGAGTATGGCAGCTCACATCGCCATGGGACGCATTGGAGAAGTCTACCGCAAGGATCTTAAGGATACTATATACCAGATTTGTGGGTGCCGAGATGAACACTGGGAGATGATTAGCACCATGAAGGATAGATCAATTGCAGATTTTATCCAGGAGTTAAACCAGCACATTCGACGACAGGAGAATCAGATGTGCGCCGACATGATAGATCTGAAGAAGGCTAAGACTAGAATCAAGGAACTGGAGGAAGAACTCAAGCCTACACGCGAAGATTATGAAGAAGAAATTGAAGTATTGGTGGATAAGAATGCCGACCTAACTATGAAGCTAGCAATATTTATGGGAGGCCCGACACCAGTAGATGAAGACGAAGAACCCAAGGAGATTAGCCTGGAAGACTACATCATCATCGACGGCACCGACTTGGAAGCAGATAGTAGCGATGATGACTATGTTGATGAAGCAGGAGCATATATCATGGAGTCTACAACCGTAGAATATTTCTAGTAGACCACCTCATCACTAGTAGTAGTCCACCATGTAAATATAGTAGTCCGAGCACTTTGCGATAGTTAGATCGATTGTATGCCTTTGCTTGCTTGAATGAAGTGAATTGTTTGCTTTTGCCTCATGTGCATATGGGTAGTGTTTTCTCTTTAGACCCCCCCCCCTCTATTCTTATATCTCATCTTTTCTAAACCCTCAGATGCCTCCGAGATGTGACCCCGGATTTGCCTTTCCGCCGGAGCTCACCCAGTTGACCCAGCAGCAGAACACCTTGATGTAGTTGCTAGTCCAGAATCAGAATCAGGGGAACAACAAGAACAACCCACCACCACCACCACCACCTGTTGACCACTTAGCCCATTTTCTTAGGATGAATCCGCCACTGTTTTCCAGTAGCACCGAGCCGATAGTAGCAGATGATTGGCTCCGCAAGACAGCTAGGGAGTTGACCACATCAGGATGCACAGATGCGGAGAAGGTGAAGTTTGCCGCACATCAGTTAGAAGGACCCGCGGCATCATGGTGGGAGAATTTTACAGCCACCTTTCCAGTCGACACTGTCACATGGGATCAATTTCAGCAGGCTTTCCATACTGCCCATGTTTCAGCAGGAGCAATGGCCACGAAGAAGAGTGAGTTTCGTAACTTGCACCAAGGAGGACGGACAGTTGGCCAGTATGTGGAGGAGTTTAGTAAGCTAGCACGTTATGCCCCAGATGACGTTGCTACGGATGCAGCTAAGCAGGAGAAGTTCCTGGAAGGACTGAATGATGAGTTGAGTATGTAGTTGATGGTAGCCACCTTCAACAACTACCAGGAGTTGGTAGACCGTGCTCTTATGATTGAAGGGAAGCAGCAGCAAATTGAGAACCGCAAGAGGAAGTATGGATAAGGAAAGTATAATTCAGGAGCTCAGCAGAAGCCATGTTTTACCCCTAGACCGGGAGGACATTTTCAGCATACCCATGGAGTAGGTAGCTCACACAATCACAATGGCACCAAGAATGGTAATGGGAATGGAGGAAGCAATGGCCAGAACCGCAGCACCCCATCAACCCCAGCCAAGAGAGATCTCAGGCAAGTCACCTGTTTCAAGTGTTCCAAGACCGGACATTATGCAAATGAATGTCCTGAAGGCCAAAACGGCAATGGAAGTTCTGGAAAGAAGCCGAACCCTTTCAACAGGGGACAGGTGAACCACGTTAATGTGGAGGAGGTTGAAGCTCAGCCCGATGCAGTAATAGGTAAGTTTTTGGTTAAGTCATTTACTACACTCGTTCTGTTTGATACTGGTGCATCGCATTCATACATATCAACAGGATTTGTGGAAAAGTATAGCCTACCCACTAGGGTTCTCAAAACACCTATGCTAGTAAGCTCACCAGGAGCAGAGTACATGGCCAATCAAGGATGCTTTCAAGTGCCATTAAGTATAGGACGACATGTTTTCCCAGCAGATTTAATTATTCTGGAGTCCCAAGGTCTGGATGTGATTCTTGGTATGGATTGGCTGTCGATGTATGGAGGAAACATCAATTGTGCTAGTAAGTCAATTTTGCTTACCACCCCAGAAGGGAGAAGGATCAAGTATGTATCCCGGCATGCGCCAAACAAGACACAAGTAAATTCATTAACAGGAGTTGTGCAGGAGGAAGTACCAGTGGTAAGGGAATTCCCTGATGTATTTCCAGAGGAGTTGCCAGGCATGCCACCGGATAGAGATATTAAGTTCTTGATTGAGCTATTGCCAGGCACAGGGCCAATATCAAAGAGACCATATAGGATGCCAGCAAAGGATTTGGTGGAAATTAAGAAACAGATTAAGGTATTACTGGATAAAGGTTACATTCGCCCAAGTTCTTCACCTTGGGGATCACCAGTACTATTAGTAGAGAAGAAGGATGGATCGTTAAGGATGGTTGTTGATTATCGAGGATTGAATGAAGTAACAATTAAGAACAAGTACCCGCTACCAATGATCAATGATCTGTTTGCTCGATTGCAAGGAGCTAAAGTGTTTTCCAAGATCGATTTGCGATCAGGGTACCACCACTTGAAGATTCGAGAACAGGATATTCCGAAGACAGCTTTTACCACCAGGTATGGGCTGTATGAGTATACCGTTATGTCATTTGATCTGACTAACGCGCCTGCCTATTTTATGAACATGATGAACAAAGGTTTATGGAGTTTTTGGATAAGTTCGTCGTACTGTTCATTGATGATATCCTGGTCTATTCAAAGAATGAAGAGGGACATAAGGAGCATTTGCGTTTGGTACTTGGAAAGCTCAGAGAACATCAATTATATGCCAAGTTCAGCTAATGTGAGTTTTGGTTGAAGGAAGTAGGATTCCTCGGACATGTTATATCTGGAGAAGGTATAGCTATTGATCCTACTAAAGTTGATACCGTGACCAAGTGGGAAGCCCCAACTACCATTGGAGAGATCCGGAGTTTTCTTGGACTCGCAGGATACTACCAGAGGTTTATTGAAATTTTTCAAAGATTTCGAAGCCTATGACGGAGTTGTTGAAGAAAGATACCAAGTTCAAATGGACTGAGCAGTGTGAGGCTAGTTTCCAGGAGTTGAAGAAACGCTTGGTTACCTCACCAGTGTTGATTTTGCCAGATCAGACCAAGGATTATGAGGTGTATTGAGACGCTTCACGTCGAGGACTTGGAGTAGTGCTTATGGAGGAAGGGAGAGTTGTTTCATATGCCTCAAGACAATGGAAGCCCCATGAGTTGAATTACGCTATGCTTGATTTGGAGTTAGCAGCCATAGTGCATGCCTTGAAGACATGGAGACATTTCCTCATCGGAAATCATTGTGAGGTGTACACGGATCATAAGAGTTTGAAGTACATTTTCACAGAGTAGGAGTTGAACCTCAGACAAAGGAGATGGTTGGAGTTCATCAAGGATTATGATATGAAATTGCATTATCATCCCGGGAAGGCTAATGTAGTAGCTGATGCATTAAGCCGGAAGAGCCATGTCAATACGTTAATGACGGGAGAAATACCCAAGGAGTTAGCAGAAAATCTTCGTGAACTATGTTTGGAAATAGTTCCGAGAGGCTATGTAGCAACGTTGGAAATTCAGTCAACTTTGATGGACAGAATCAGGGAAGCTCAGAAGACTGACAAGGAGATTGCTTCCATAAAGGAGAAAATGAAAGAAGGAAAAGCTAAAGGATTTCGTGAGGATGAGCACGATACCCTATGGTTTGAAGACCGTGTCTATGTGCCCAATGACCCGGAGATCAGGAAGTTAATTCTGCAAGAGGCCCATGATTCACCCTATTCGATTCACCCAGGGAATACCAAGATGTATCTGGATTTGAAGGATATTTTCTGGTGGATCGGAATGAAGAAAGAAATATCAGAGTATGTAGCAGTTTGTGATGTATGCCAGAGAGTAAAGGCAGAGCATCAGAAGCCAGTAGGATTGTTACAACCATTGCCGATACCCGAATGGAAGTGGTATAAGTTAGGCATGGATTTTATCACGGGATTGCCCAGGACTCGTTCAGGCTATGACTCGATTTGGGTTGTAGTCGATCGATTGACGAAAGTAGCTCATTTCATCCCAGTAAAGACCACTTATACCAGTGCTAAGTTGGCAAAAATATACATGACCAGAATAGTATGTCTGCATGGAGTTCCAGGGAGTATCATATCAGATAGAGGAACCCAGTTTACCTCAAAGTTCTGGAAGCAGTTGCACGAAACTTTGTGAACTAGGCTAGAATTCAGTACATCTTTTCATCCGCAGACAGACGGACAGACCGAGAGCGTCAATCAGATTTTGGAGGATATGCTGAGAGCTTGTGCGCTAGATTATGGATCTAGTTGGGACAATAATTTGCCATATGCAGAGTTCTCTTACAACAACAGTTACCAAACCAGTTTGAAGATGGCCCCTTTCGAAGCTTTGTACGGAAGGAGGTGCAGGACACCGCTGTCGTGGGACGAAGTCGGAGACCGCCAGTTGTTTGGACCTGACTTGATTAAGGAGTCTGAACAGAAAGTGAAGTTGATTTGCGATAGGCTCAAGGTAGCCCAGTTTACGAAGTTGGAGACAGAGCTTATCTTCGAGTATCTCCACTTTGGGGAACAAAGCGTTTTAGAGTTAAAGGAAAGTTAGCGCCACGATTTGTAGGACCATAGCGAATTGTGGAGCGTATGGGAGAAGTGGCCTACAAGTTGAAATTGCCCGAAGGATTGTCAGGAATTCATGATGTGTTCCACATTTCTCAGTTAAAGAAGTGTCACGCGGAGATGGCTGACATACCATTGAGAGACAAAGTGCCTTTGGAAACTATTCAGTTGGATAACGATTTGACCTACGAGGAGAAACCAGTTAAGATCCTCGAGTTTGCCAGCCGAGCTACTCGCAGCAAAGTTATCAAGTTTTGCAAGGTTCAATGGAGCCACCACACGGAGGATGAAGCCACCTGGGAACGAGAGGAAGATTTGCTCAAAGACCACCCTCACCTATTTTCTAGCCAACCCGAATCTCGAGGGCGAGATTCATCTTAACGGGGGTAGGTTTGTAACATCTCAAATTTTCAATTTGGAATGTTATACATTAGATCATCATGCATATCATATTTTATTTGCTTTGGGTTTTGATCCTAAAAAATTCTGAGAATAGGACCGCATATCATATTAGATCATCATGCATATCATATTAGATCATCATGCATATCATATTTTCAATTTGGAATGTTATACATTAGATCATCAAGCAACTCAAGGACCCACGGAGAGAGTTGGGGATTTCGTTATTTTCATATTTGAGTTTTTCTCAAATTTTGAGAATAGGATCATTTGATTTTATTTATTTTATCATCAATTATTTCTATTACAAAAATATGAGAGAGGGAATAAAATGACTTTCCCAAAATATAGAAATATTGAGGATTTAATAAAAAAAATCAAATAGTTTTATTTTGGAGTTTTTGTTGTTGTTTTTATTTGAGTTAGGAAAACTGCGCGTTTTTCAAAATTGCATTTAGGGCCCAAATAAATGTTCACTTTGTCAGGCTTCATTTTAGAAGCCCGGGAAAATTTATTTCGAGATTTTTGGAGTCCGTTTAGTATTTCATTTTATTTTTCTTCCGAGCGAAAAAAAAACGGAACCGACTATGGGCCGTACTCGGCCAGGACTCCGCCTGGGCGGGGCCTTTATAAGCCGGGGCAAGCTAGCCCGAAGGCCCAGCCGCCTTGAAACCCTAGCCGCGCCCAGCCCCAGCCCCGCCGCCGCCGCCGCCAGCCGCCGCCGCCTCGCCATCGATCCGCCGGAGCCGCGTGTCGCCCGAGGTTCGCTGCACCTCGAATTCCGTGCCGTTTATAAAAAAAATATGTTCGTCGTTTTTCTTTTTCGCCGGATTTTCCGCGGTTATTTTATGATCGCGATTTCTGATCCGATTTTCGTTTTAATTTTTCTTTTCGCTCGTTTATCAAAATCAGGCGATTTAAGTGCCTGGAGTTTCGTCTCGAAACCCTCTATCCGAATAATCAACTTAAACAAGTTTTTGCTACTGTAAAATTTGACTTAGGTTCAGATTACTAGAACGAAGTTTTTTTCTTTTGCCGTTTGACTTTCTTTGCTTCGTTTGATTTGATTCCTTTTGCCAACCGGAGTTCTTAAGTTGAACCTTCTGGTTAGATCTCTTATTTGAGTTTTACCTCTGCATTAGATGAGTACTTATTGTATGCTTGTTTGTTTGCCTGCGATAGAGTACCCGGAGTGTGCCGCCTGTTACTTCGAATCGTTAGGTTTCATGGATCATCAGCAAGGCAAGTAACACTTTGATCATACCTTTTCTACAACCCAGTTTTTTTGCATTAGATCAATCTGCACACATTGCATGATTAGGATCTAATTAAACTATGGGATGGGAAGTAGATGAGGTAGTACCTATTACCTGTTTATTATCAAACCTTTGGGAGTTACTTCTACGTGTGCTTATTATGCCATGCTATGCTAGTAGACATGGATTGGGTGAGTGAAATCCATGACAGATGTGAGATTGATAATTAATGGTTTATCTAAGGTGGAAACTTAAACACATATCTGGGTGGATTGAGGCACCTGGGTATTCCAGGACATGCCTGTTTTCTTTTGGACTGCCACCCAGGCTCAAAGGGATCATGAGATTTTTCAAACTAGAAACTTCCGTGTGCAGCCACAAGCCATTATGGGCTCTGGAATAGTTGATTAAGTCGTGCGAACTCTTACAGGGTAGACTAGCAGATGTAGGGGAAAGTAGGTGTACCGGTCTATCCATCGTAAGGTGCTAGCGCTTCTGAAAGACTGTGTCTCGGTCATCCGTTTCTCAAACGCCATGTAGTGCGAGAAATCCAACGGAGGTGATCGAGTCTTGTGGGGAAAAGTGCGCAAACCTCTGCAGAGTGTAACAAACTAATCATGATTAGCCGTGTCCCCGGTTATGGACATCTTGAGTATCTAGTATCTAGATTATCATGTGAATCTCAACATGTTACTCTAAAATTAATGTTGTTGGGTTAATGATGATGCTTAATTGGGATTGAGAATGCTGTCAACCATTCTCAATGTTTAACAACCACCATGATAGTAATTAAATTTATTCCTTTGAAGTAGGGAAAAATTGGCTTTATGCAAAACTGTAACCATAGAGCTTTCCACCAGCCAAATATGCATATAGTATAGCTGTTGCATTCCATTACTCTCTATGTGTTATCTTGCCAGCATATTCCATGTGCTAACCCGTTTTCGGGCTGCAACGTTAATGTTGCAGACTTTTTAGACGATGATTAAGGAATTTTAGGTCGTGGTTCTATACTCAGTGATTCCGTTGGAGTTGATGGACTCACTTATCTTCCAAGCCTTCCGTTGTTATTATTATTAGATGGCCTTAAGCCATATTTATTGTAATAAGTTCTCTTTTGAGACACTCGATGTAATAAGTGTGTGATTGCTACTCTGCTATAAATCCCCCGAGTACTGTGTGGTGTCAGCATTACTAATCCAGGGATGACACCGAAGCACAGAGATTAGACTGTTTGAGGTCTGGTCGCTACACTGAAATTCTATTGAATAATATGTTGACAAATGAAAATAATTGGACACTTCCTGAGTCAGCTGCGGAGCCAATTCCAGAGCCTATTCCTAAACCAACTCCGAAGAAGAGGGGTATTCTATTTCTCAGTCCTGAAGATATGCAAGAGGCAACGAAATCTATGAAAGAAAAAGGTATTAAAGCTGAATATGTTAAGAATTTACGTCCTATTGAAGAAATACATGGTCTTAAATTACCTCCTGTTGAAGAAACATATGATCTTAATCCTTTACCTATTGAAGAAACTCATGGTCTTGATAACCCGACACAGGTAGTAAAGGTAAATTCTCTCTATAGATATGATAAAGCTGAAATCCCATTTACTAAGTTTGCTAGCCCATGCTTAGATGAATTTGATAAATTTATGGTTAAGCAAGAAGATTTTAATGCTTATTTTGGTAGACAATTGAAATACAATTCAAATATGCTTGAACACGTGGGTGATTATATGTCTAATGTCAAAGGTGAACTTAAACTTGTTAGTAAACATGCTTCTATGGTTACCACTCAAGTAGAACAAGTACTTAAAGCTCAAAATGATTTGCTCAATGAATTGAATAGTAAGAATAATGATAATTCTATTAGAGTTATGACTAGAGGTGGTAACATGACTCAGGAACCTTTGTATCGTGAAGTCCACCCTAAGAGAATTGAGCAAGATTCTCAGAGAAATAATGTGGATGCACCTAGTCCTTCTAATAGGAAGAAAAAGAAAAATGATAGGACTTTGCATGCTTCTAGTGATCCTATTGTTGAAACACCCGAGAATCCAAATAACATCTCTATTTCTGATGCTGAAACACAATCTGGTAATGAACCTGAAACTAGTGATAAGGTTAATGATAATTTTCATGTTGATGCTCCACCTAGTAATGATAATGATATAGAAATTGAACCTGCTGTTGATCTTGATAACCCACAATCAAAGAATCAATGTTATGATAATAAATACTTTGTTGCTAGGAAATATAGTAAAGGAAGAGAACCATGGGTTCACAAACCTATGCCTTTTCCTCTCAAACCATCCAAGAAAAAGGATGATGAGGATTTTGAGCGCTTTGCTGAAATGATTAGACCTATCTTTTTGCGTATGCGATTAACTGATATGCTTAAAATGAATCCTTAGCCTAAGTACATGAAAGATATTGTTACAAATAAGAGAAAGATACCAGAAGTTGAAATTTCCACCATGCTTGCTAATTATACTTTTGAGGGTGGAATACCAAAGAAACTTGGAGATCCCGGTGTACCAACTATACCATGCTCCATTAAAAGAAACTATGTTAAAACTGTTTTATGTGATCTTGGAGCCGGTGTTAGTGTTATGCCTCTCTTTATATCGTAGACTTGATTAGAATAAGTTGACACCTACTGAAATATCTTTGCAAATGGCTAATAAATCAACTGCTATACATGTCGGTATTTGTGAGGATGTGCCTGTTGTAGTTGCAAACGTTACTATTTTAACGGACTATGTTATTCTTGATATTCCCGAGGACGATAGTATGTATATTATTCTTGGAAGACCCTTTTTGAATACTGCAGGGGCTGTTATTGATTGCACTAAAGGGAATGTCACTTTTCATGTTAATGGTAATGAGCATACGGTACACTTTCCGAGGAAACAACCTCAAGTTCATAGTATCAACTCTATTGGAAAAATCCCATCGATTATATTTGGAGGTTTTGAATTTCCTCTTCCTACTGTCAAGAAGAAATATGATATTCTTATTATTGGGGATGTGCATATCCCTGTTGAGGTAACATAGTGTTATTCGAAATTTCTCCGGTTCCATGTTATTCGGAACGAGTTTGTTAACAAGACTTGATCAACCTTGTTAGTGGATTCCTTTTGATGAGCATGAGATGGATGAAACTAGAAGGCACAACCTTCTGTACCCCACTTTTACTTTCTGTTATTTATATTAAATAAAATAAAAATAGTATCTTTCTGTTTGTTATCTGATTATCAGTGCAATATAAAAATACCATGAAAATAAAAGTTCTCCAAATGCCCTGAAATTTAAATATGATTTTTTCTGGAATATTTGAGAATATTTGGCACTAAGAACACAGCAGGGGGGTCATCCACCTGGCCACGAGGGTGGAGGGTGCGCCCCCCTGCCTTGTGGGCCCACGGTGGCCCCCTCCACTTATCCTTTCACCCACACACTCTTCTTCCTCCCCCAAACATGAATATCTAGCTCAAACCCGAGTCCAAGCTCATTTTGCTGCCATTTTCGATCTCCTTGCTCAAAGCACCTCTCACAAAACTGCTTGGGGAGATTGTTCCTTGGTATGTGACTCCTCCATTGGTCCAATTAGTTTTTGTTCTAGTGATTTATTCATTGCAAATTTTTGCTGCTTAGGTGACCCTGTTCTTGAGCTTGCATGTCTTATATGGTCAAAAGTGGTTTTGATGCATGATATAGGCCCTAGGCACTTGTAGGAGTAGTTGTTACCAATATTATTCAGTTTGGTTTACTTTTATTTTGAAGTTACTAAGAATTTCAGAAATTTTTCAGGGGAAGAAATATGCTTAGTAAAATGTTCCAAGGTGGTTCTTCAAGGAAGCAAGGACCCAGGCTTGCAATGCGTGATGCTGATGAAGAGCCGCCAAGAGACGCTCTAGTGCGTCCTTGTGAGTGGCCTTCTGAAAACTTTATGGATCGAGCGGGAATTAAGGAAGAATGTAACGCATATTTGTGTAGCGCTAATCTTGTGAGCTTTTAGGAAGAAAAGTGCAGACAGTATCACTATCTCACTAGTTCCTTTGTGAGGAGGTTTGAATTTTCATCTTCACGTAATTCTCCAACTGTCCTGTTTGATCTTTATGAAAATTCTTACACTATGGACTTAGAGGATTTTACCACTGCTTGCAAACTTCTACAATGGGGTAGTAACAGGGATCCTCGCAAATCTGAATTTAGAGATTTTCTTGCTAGTATAACTGTGGGAGAATCTAGAGATATAACACAAGCTATCATAGGGAGCATTCACTTTCTTGCTATACATTATTTTGCTCTCTTCATAGGTAGATGCATTAATGGTAAAGATGAGGCATGTTACATGTGTGTCCCTGACCTCAGTATTCTTAGGAGTGCTATGTTAGGAGACAAATCTTATAATTTGGGAGCCATTGTTGCACGTAGGTTGCATCTTAATAGATTGAATGGAGATTTCTTTGGTGGAATTTATGCAACCCGCTTAGCTTATTTTCTTGGTGTAACTATACGTAATGATGATATTGAATTACCTCCTGCTTACCTAGACTTTAATGCTATGGTCCACCACCAGTTTGTCGAGAGGAATGAATCACCTCTCCAGTATCGTTTAATCTTTAACACACGCTGTGCTGTCCATATTACTCTCCCTGCTCCTGCCTTCTTTGATTATCAGGCAAAAGGAAGATATGTTATTACCAGAGAGGAGGCAGATGAGTATGAGAGGAGGGCGCAGGCTGCTCGTCGCCACGCTGCAGCTCAGGAGGCGATAGCCGCTGCATCTCAGTACGACCCCAACTATTATTATGGATATCCGCTAGGCCAACCGTGGCCATAGACCAACTTAGGCCAAAAGCCTAAGCTTGGGGGAGTAAGTATTTCTCACCGACATTACATTTATATTCACACACTCATTGCTAGATGTCGGTGCTCATACTTTTTCATTGTATCATCCATGCTAGTTTATTTCCCTTTTTATGCTTTCTTCTTGTGTGTATGATAAACCTTAAGAAAAACCAAAAAAATTAGTTGTAGCTTTTAATTAGTTTACTTTCCATGCTTGTAGTAGTAATTAAAAATAAAACCCAAAAAGATTTCCTGTTCTTCTTTTACTTGTTGGGAGCTCTCCCGTGTAAATAGTTTTATTTCTTTTCTTTTCTTTGGAGGTCGATAGGAGAACACCATAATTGAATTGTTGAAGTGGCTCTTATATGCATTATTGTTGATCTGACAAAAGAGCCCATATTGCCTTGTCTTCCCCTGTTTATTGAATGCTTGCAGATTCCAACTTAGTCCAATGCACGTGCACTATTATTATTATCCACATCGTTCGGTCGTGCAAGTGAAAGGCAATAATGATGATTATATGATGAACTTATTGAGATGATAAAAGCTGGTATGAACTCGACCTTTATTTTTTTTGTAAATATGATTAGTTCATCGTTCCTGATTCAGCCTATTATGAATAAACATGTTTGCAATGACAACTAGAGATCATAGTTCTTGTCCCATGCTTGATTAGCTAGGAGCTTATGATGGTTTACCTTGCGTGCCAACATGCTATTAAAATGGTTGTGATGTGGTATGATAGGGTGGTAGCCTCCTCTGAATGATTTAAGTGACTTGACTTGGCGAATGCTCACGCATGTAGTTGAAACAAAATCAACATAGCCTTCACGATATTTATGTTCATGGTGGATTATAACCTACTCATGCTTGCATTCGGTGTTGATTAATTTTAATGCATGTTCATGACTGTTGTCACTCTTTAGCTGGTCGCTTCCCAGTCTTTTGCTAGCCTTCACCTGTACTAAGCGGGAATACTGCTTGTGCATCCAACTCCATAAACCCCAAAGTTATTCCATATGAGTCCACCATACCTACCTATATACGGTATCTACCTGCCGTTCCAAGTAAATTTGTATGTGCCAAACTCTAAACCTTCAAATAAATATCATGTTTTGTATGCTCGAATAGCTCATGTATCAACTAGGGCTGTCCGTATCTTGCATGTTAGGCGGGTTATTCTCAAAGAGGAGTGGACTCCGCTCCTCACTCACGAGAAAATGGCTGGTCACCGAGATGCCTAGTCCCATGCTTTATGCAAATCAAATCAAAATAATTGCAAACAAAACTCCCCCTAGGACTCTTGTTAGTTGGAGGCACTCGTTGTTTCGAGCACGCCATGGATTGATGCTTGTTGGTTGAAGGGGGAGTATAAACTTTACCATTATGTTTGGGAACTGGCTATAATGTGTGTAGCATGGAAGATATGGCCATCTCTTGGGTGTTATGTTGACAATGAAAGAATACCGCTCAAAATATTATTCACCTCTATTTCAAAACCGAGCTCTGGCACCTCTACAAATCCCTGCTTCCCTCTACGAAGGGCCTATCTATTTACTTTCATGTTGAGTCATCATCCTCTTATTAAAAAGCACCAGTTGAAGACCACCGCTGTCATTTGCATTCATTACTGTTAGTTTACATTGAGTATGACTTGACTGGATCTCTTTTACCATGAATTACAATGTCTAGTCAGTCCTTGATCTTTAAAGGTGCTCTGCATTTATGTTTTGCGGTCTCAGAAAGGGCTAGCGAGATACCATCTTGTTATATCATATTATGATTCTTTTTATAAAGTGTTGTCATCCGAGATTTATTATTATTGCTCGCTAGTTGATTATGCCATTGCTATGAGTAAACTTGAGACCTAAGCGTTATTGTGAATGTGGTTAGTCATAATCTTTCCTAAAAACTTGAATGTTGGCTTTACATATTTACAACAACAAGAGCAAACAGAGTTTGTAAAAGTTTTTCTTTATCACTTTCAGTTTATCAATTGAATTGCTTGAGGACAAGCAAAGGTTTAAGCTTGGGGGAGTTGATATGTCTCCGTCGTATCTACTTTTCCAAACACTTTTGCCCTTGTTTTGGACTCTAACTTGCATGATTTGAATGGAACTAACCCGGACTGACGTTGTTTTCAGCAGAATTACTATGGTGTTATTTATGTGCAGAAACAAATGTTCTCGGAATGACCTGAAACTTCACGGAACAACTTTTTGGAAATAATAAAAAAAATCCTTGCAAAAGATGAAGGCCAGGGGGCCCACCACCTGTCCACGAGGGTGGGGGGCGCGCCCCTACCTCGTGGGCTGCCTGGAGCTCCTCCGACCTCAACTCCAACTCTATATATTTGGTTTCGGGGAGAAAAAAATAAGAGAGAAGAAATCATCGTGTTTTACGGTACGGAGCCACTGCCAAGCCATAAAACCTCTTGGGAGGGCTGATCTGGAGTTTGTTCGGGGCTCCGGAGAGGGGAATCCGTCGCCATCGTCATCATCAACCATCCTCCATCACCAATTTCATGATGCTCACCGCCATGTGTGAGTAATTCCATTGTAGGCTTGCTAGACGATGATGGGTTGGATGGGATCTATCATGTAATCGAGTTCGTTTTGTGAGGGTTTGATCCGTAGTATCCACTATGTTCTGAGATTGATGTTGCTATGACTTTGCTATGCTTAATGCTTGTCACTAGGGCCCGAGTGCCATGATTTCAGATCTGAACCTATTATGTTTTCATCAATATATGAGAGTTCTTGATCCTATCTTGCAAGTCTATAGTCACCTATTATGTGTTATGATCTGTTAACCCCGAAGTGACAATAACCAGGATACTTACCGGTGATGACCGTAGTTTGAGGAGTTCATGTATTCACTATGTGTTAATTCTTTGGTCCGGCAATCTATTAAAAGGAGGCCTTAATATCCCTTAGTTTCCGTTAGGACCCCGCTGCCACGGGAGGGTAGGACAAAAGATGTCATGCAAGTTCTCTTCCATAAGCACGTATGACTATATTCGGAATACATGCCTACATTACATTGATGAACTGGAGCTAGTTCTGTGTCACCCTAGGTTATGATTGTTACATGATGAACCGCATCCGGAATAATTCTCTATCACTGATCCGTTGCCTACGAGCTTTTCCATATATTGTTCTTCGCTTATTTACTTTTCCGTTGCTATTGCTATCATCACTACAAATTACCAAAAACATTACTTTTGCTACCGTTACCACTACTATCATATTACTTAGTTTGCTACAGATATTAAGTTTCCAGGTGTGGTTGAATTGAAAACTCAGCTGCTAATACTTGAGAATATTCTTTGGCTCCCCTTGTGTCGAATCAATAAATTTGGGTTGAATACTCTATGCTCGAAAACTGTTGTGATCCCCTATACTTGTGGGTTATTAGAAGATGAAGTGTGTGGGAGCAGGAATAAGTGGAGGGGGGGCCACGTGGGGTCCACGAGGCAGGGGGCGCCCTAGGGGGGTGGGCGTGCCCTGGACCCTCGTGGCCAGGTGGTGTGGCCCCCTGGTGTGTTCTCAGTGCCAATAATTCTTAAATATTCTACAAAAAAATCATCTATAATTTTCAGATCATTTGTAGAACTTTTATTTTTGGGCCATTTTTATTGCAAGGATAATTCAGAAAATAGACAGAAAATACTATTTTTTGCTTTATTTAATCTAAATAACAGAAAGTAAAAGGCAGGTACAAAGAGTTTTGCTTTCTAACTTCATCCATCTCATGCTCATAAAAAAGGAATCCATTAACAAGGTTGACCAAGTCTTGTTAACAAACTCTTTTCAAATCGCATGAAATCGGAGAATTTTCGAATAACACTAAGTTACCTCAATGGGGATATGAACATCCCCAACAATAAGAATATCATATTTCTTCTTTACAGTAGGAAGAGGAAATTCAAAACCTCCAATAGTAATGATTGAAAATTTTCCAATAGAATTGATACTGTTGACTTGAAGTTGTTTCCTCGGAAAGTGTACCGTATGCTCATTACCATTAACATGAAAAGTGACATTGCCTTGGTTGCAATCAATAACAGCCCCTGTAGTATTCAGAAAGGGTCTACCAAGAATAATAGACATACTATCGTCCTCGGGAATATCAAGAATAACAAAGTTCGTTAAGATAGTAACGTTTGCAACCACAACAGGCACATCCTCACAAATACCGACAGCTATAGCAGTTGATTTAGAAGCCATTTGCAAAGATATTTCAGTAGGTGTCAACTTATTCAAATCAAGTCTACGATATAAAGAGAGAGGCATAACACTTACACCAGCTCCAAGATCACATAAAGCAGTTTTAACATAGTTTCTTTTAATGGAGCATGGTATAGTTGGTACTCCTGGATCTCCAAGTTTCTTCGGTATTCCACCTTTAAAAGTATAATTAGCAAGCATGGTGGAAATTTCAGCTTCCGGTATCTTTCTTTTATTCGTAACAATATCTTTCATATACTTAGCATAAGGATTCATTTTAAGCATATCAGTCAAACGCATACGCAAAAATATAGGTCTAATCATTTCAGAAAAGCGCTCAAAATCCTCCTCATCATTTTTCTTGGATGGTTTAGGAGGAAAAGGCATGGGTTTCTGAACCCATGGTTCTCTTTCTTTACCATGCTTCCTAGCAACGAAATCTCTCTTATCATAACATTGATTCTTTGATTGTGGGTTATCAAGATCAATAGTAGGTTCAATCTCTACATCATTGTTATTGCTAGGTTGAACATCAACATGAGCATCATCATTAACATTATCACTAGGTTCATGTTCATTACCAGATTGTGTTTCAGCATCAGAAATAGAAATATTATTGGGATTCTCAGGTTTATCAACAACAGGTTCACTAGAAACATGCAAAGTCCTCTCATTTTTCTTTTTCTTATTTTTATAAGGACTAGGTGTATCAATATTAGTTCTCTAAGAATCTTGCTCAACTATCTTACGGTGGTCCTCAGGACACAAAGGTTCCTGAGTCATTTTACCCCCTCTAGTCACAACTCTAACAACATTATTATTTTCCTTATTATTTAATTCATTGAGAAAATCATTCTAAGCTTTAAGCACTTGTTCTAATTGAGCGGTAACCATAGAGACATGCTTACTAATAAGTTTAAGCTCACCTTTAAGTCTAGACATATAATCACTCAAGTGTTCAATCATATAAGCATTACGTTTCAATTGTCTACAAATATAAGCATTGAAGTCTTCTTGTTTAACAATAAAATTATCAAACTCATCTAAGCATTGGCTAGCAGACTTATAACGAGGAATATCACCTTCATCAAATCTATAGAGAGAATTTTACCTTTACTATCTATGGAGGGTTATCAAGACCATGTATCTCTTCAATAGGTGGTAAATTCTTAACATCTTCAACTTTAATACCTTTTTCTTTCATAGATTTCTTTGCCTCTTGCATATCTTCAGAACTGAGAAATAGAATACCCCTTTACTTCGGAGTTGGCTTAGGAGTTGGTTCAGGAAGTGTCCAATCATTATCATTACTCAGCATATTATTCAATAGCAATTCAGCTTGATCAACAGTTATTTCCCTGAAAACACAACGAGCAGAACTATCCAGGTGGTCTCTGGAAGCATTGGTTAGTCCATTATAAAAGATATCAAGTATTTCATTTTTATGGAGAGGATGATTAGGCAAAGCATTAAGTAAACGGAGAAGCCTCCTCCAAGCTTGTGGGAGACTCTCTTCTCCAATTTGCACAAAATTATATATATCCCTTAAGGCAGCTTGTTTCTTATGAGCGGGGAAATATTCAGCAGAGAAGTAATAAATCATATCCTGGGGACTACGCACACAACCAGGATCAAGAGAATTAAACCATGTTTTAGCATCACCCTTTAATGAGAACAGAATTAACTTAAGGATATATCACTAACGAATTTTTTCCTCATTAGTGAATAGGGTGGCTATATCATTCAATTTAGTAAGATGTGCCACAATAGTTTCAGATTCATAGCCATAAAAAGGATCAGATTCAACCAAAGTAATAATCTCAGGATCGATAGAGAAGTCATAATCCTTATCAGAAATACAGATAGGTGAAGTAGCAAAAGCAGGGTCATATTTCATTCTAGCATTCAAAGACTTTTCTTTCAGCTTAGCTAACAGTTTCTTAAGATCATATCTATCTTTGCAAGCTAAAACATCTCTAGCAGTTTCTTCATCCATAACATAACCCTCAGGCCAATCAGGCAATTCATATCTAGGGGGAGAATCTTCATCATCACTTTCATCAATATTATCAGTTTCAATAATTTCATTCTCTCTATCTAGTGGCACAGTATTATCAAGCATAGAAGTAGTTTCATCATAAGCATCATGCATAGCAGAAGTGGAATCATCAATAACATGCTACATATCAAAATCAATAGCAGGTGTAGGTGTCGCAAGTTTACTCAAAACAGAAGGTGAATCAAGTGCAGAGCTAGATGGTAGTTCCTTACCTCCCCTTGTAGTTGAGGGAAAAATATTGGTTCTTTCATCTTTGAAGTTCCTTGTAGTGATCAACAGATATAAATCCCAAGTGACTCAAAGAATAAAGCTATGCTCCCTGGCAATGGCGCCAGAAAATAGTCTTGATAACCCACAAGTATAGGGGATCGCAACAGTTTTCGAGGGTAGAGTATTCAACCCAAATTTATTGATTCAACGCAAACGGAGCCAAAGAATATTCTCTAGTATTAACAGTTGAGTTTTCAATTCAACCGCACCTGAAAGACTTAATATCTGCAGCAAAGTGTTTAGTAGCAAAGTAATATGGAAGTAGTGGTAACGGTGGCAAACATAACAGTACTAGTTTTTGTAGCGATTGTAACAGTGGCAACGGAAAAGTAACTAAGCAAAGATCAATATGTGAAAAGCTCGTTGGAAATGGATCAGTGATGGATAATTATGTCGGATGCGATTCCTCATGCAACAGTTATAACATAGGGTGACACAGAACTAGCTCCAGTTCATCAATGTAATGTAGGCATGTATTCCGAATATAGTCATTCGTGCTTATGGAAAAGAACTTGGATGACATCTTTTGTCCTACCGTCCAGTGGCAGCGGGGTCCTATTGGAAACTAAGGGATATTCAGGCCTCCTGTTAATAGAGTACCGGAACCAATCATTAACACTTAGTGAAAACATGAACTCCTCAAACTATAGTCATCACTGGGAGTGGTCCTGATTATTGTCACTTCAGGGTTACCGGATCATGACACACAGTAGGTGACTATTGACTTGCAAAATAGGATCAAGAACACACATATATTCATGGAAACATAATAGGTTCTGATCTGAAATCATGGCACTCGGGCCCTAGTGACAAGCATTAAGCATAGCAAAGTCATAGCAACATCAATCTCAGAACATAGTGGATACTAGGGATCAAACCTTAACAAAACTAACTCGATTACATGATAAATCTCATCTAACCCATCACCATCCACCAAGCCTACGATGGAATTACTCACGCATGGTGGTGAGCATCATGAAATTGGTGACGGAGGAAGGTTGATGATGATGGCAACGGATTCCCCTCTTCGAAGCCTCGAACGGACTCCAGATCAGCCGTCCCGAGAGAGATTAGGGCTTGGCGGCAGCTCCGTATCGTAAAACGCGATGAATCCTTCTCTCTGATTTTTTCTCCCCGAACATGAATATATGGAGTTGGGGTTGACGTGGGTGGAGCCTCAGGGGGCCCACGAGGCAGGGGACGCACCCCAGGGGGCGCCCTGCATCCTTGTGGACAGGGTGTGGGCCCCTAGTGTTGATTCTTTCGCTAGTATTTTTTATAAATTCCGGAAATATTTTCCGTGAAGTTTCAGGTCATTCCGAGAACTTTTATTTCTGCACAAAAATAACAGCCTGACAATTTTGCTGAAAACAGTGTCAGTCCGGGTTAGTTCCATTAAAATCATGCAAGTTAGAGTCCAAAACAAGGGCAAAACTGTTTGGAAAAGTAGATACGATGGAGACGTATCAAGCACGACTGCAATCTACGCCCGGGCGGCCAAGGCAGCTCAGACGACTGTTGTTGCTTGTCAGGTGGCGGCAGCAACATCTGCCTCGAGGATAGCAACTGGCGAGATTAGCACAACAGCTATCCGCTCCGTGGCGGCGGCCTTAGCCCTGATGGAGGCCGCCCACGACCATGTCGATGCCGCCCACACCTAGCTCCTGGCGGTCACCGCACAAATCGAACGAAGCTTCTCCGGGCGAAGAGATGGCAATCGCCGAGAGCGTTCGAGCAGCTGTCCATTCCTCCGCCGCATACCTTGCGATGACAGAGCCTGTCCAAGCCCAGATTGCGGCCGCCCACACCCAGCTCGTGGCGGCCTTTTCCAAAGAGATGGCAGACACGGATGGCGAGATGCTTGCTAAGTATGGTGTGATGGGTGCCATGGATGCCATGGAGCCCCTTCCTGAGGAGACCATCGGGTGTGAGCTGGACATGGAGGCGGTGGCGGAGATCGACGAGCACCAGCCGTAGTAGTACTCATTGTTTTTTTTAATTAAGAGCGTCAGTCTTTAATTTGTTAGAGTAATGTTTAGGTCAGCTAGCTCTGTTTAATTGCTGAACTTGCTCGATTAAGTGTGGGTGGGATGTAGTCTGCTTTGTGTACCCAAATTATGCGATGACGTGGATCACCACTGTAACCATGGAAATTCAAACGGAATTTTTTGACGTTCAAACTCATCACACACGGGTTAAGCTATCTGAATCATTTGTGATGTTCACATATCGTACACAGTTCTGAATAAGGCACCGTGTGTGATGACACTTTGCGCGCTAGTTTTTTCACTGAAGCGATTCCAAATTTTCGGCTTCCACAGAAATATCTACCTCCCTACCGCTCCCCCTTACCAAAAGCCACGTTTCCCCCATTTTCGCCTTCCTTTCCAAGTTGAAACCTTCACTCCTTACTTGCAGCACCGCCTCCTCGCCGGCGGCCCTCCTTCACGCTGCCCGGCCTCGCCTATCCAGGAAGGTAATCCACACCCGACCACCATCCTCCTCCTCCTTCCAAATCCCACATGCCCCCACCGTCGGCGCAAGCGCGACACCTTCCACCCAAATCATCGACCCCCACCAAATAAGCGCCGCCCTAAGCCATGGTGCATGCAGTATAGCCAGGATCACAAGGAGCATTTGGCAGCGGAGAAGCAAATCGCAGCCGCATGCATGGATGAGGTCGCGATGGCTGCCATTCGTGCTGACACCCAAATCTTGGAGGAGCACCTCGCCGTCGAGGCCACCGTTCACGCCACGCCTGCCGATGCTGCGATGCAGTTGGCTGCTTTAAATGATAGTTCATGGTTTTTTCGAGGCCACTGTTGGTGCCTTCGACGAAGACTACGAGGTGTTTTCTCAGCGTGCATGTGCTTACCTCATCTCAAGAGCCAACAGGTTGGTGCCCGGAGCGGCTCAGGCAACACACCACTACGAGGAGGGCACCCACGAAGATGAGTCCTCGCCCTCTTCCATGTCCAAGGAGCCAATCATCATCGATATCTCCGACAGTGAGGAGTAGCTTGTCTTATTAGCTCACTATAAGGACCCATGTTCAGTTTGCTAGCTACTACCTTTCCTTAACAAATTCTAGTGAATTGTGATATCTACTTTTACCATGCAATCTTTTGCTCTAGAATATATGTTCTATATGTCGTGCAATGTGGTGTTCAGTTAACTGTTTGGTTCAATTTTGTAAATGTGATGTCAATTCTTCAGGGTGCAATTTTCCAAGTTGTCTAGCATGCTTGGTTTGGTTAAGTGTCTAATCTTCTGTTAGGAGTATGCTATATTGTGCAATGTGGTGCTCAGTTAACGTTTGGTTCATTTGTTGTGGTGTTTAATTAACTGTTTTGTTCAATTCTACAATGCGATGTTCAATTCTTGTGGGTGCATTCGGTTATTGTATACCATGTGAGAAATAAATCGAATTTGGCAGTACTAAATACATGAGAAACAAATACAATTGCTATATTTCCAAGTGGTTAAGCATGCTTGGTTTGGTTAACTATCTAATCTTATTAGGAGTATGTTATATTGTGCAATGAGGTGCTCAATTAACGTTTGGTTCATTTGTTCTGGTGTTTAGTTAACTATTTGGTTCAATTCTGCAATGCGATGTTCAATTGTTGTGGCTGCATTCTGTTATTATATACCATGTGAGAAATAAATTGAATTTGGCTATACTAAATACATGAGAAAACAAATACAATTGCTATATTTCCAAGTTGTTAAGCATGCTTGGTTTGGTTAACTGTCTGATCTTCTATTAGGAGTATGTTATGTTCTGCAAAGTGGTGCTCAGTTAACGTTTGGTTCATTTGTTGTGGTGTTTAGTTAATTGTTTGGTTCAATTCTGCAATGCAATGTTCAATTGTTGTGGCTGCATTCTGTTATTATATACCATGTGAGAAATAAATTGGATTTGGTTGTACAAAATACATGAGAAAACAAACACAATTGCTATATTTCCAAGTTGTTAAGCATGCTTGGTTTGGTTAACTATCTAATCTTGTATTATGAGTATGTTATATTGTGCAATGTGGTGCTCAGTTAATGTTTGGTTCATTTGTTGTGGTGTTTAGTTAACTGCACGTGCATGGTCCATTATCTAATAGCACATTATTGTGCAATTGCAGGAGCCATTCTAATATTTAGGTTTTAACAATTTGGTCTTGCACATGTAGGTCCTGCTGTCAGATGTTTTGACCCACTGTTCGACCCTTTTTGCATATGGGGAAATGAATTGTCCATGAATATCAATCAAGTCAACAAACTCAGAAAGATTGTTATGAAATTAGTGACAAAAACAACAAGATCTTTGTCTGCACAATGAAGAAGACATCACTTCACAACAAGATGGTACTAACTATTATACCTTGCCTTTTTTATTCCTTTGCCCCATTTCCAATATAGAGAAGATATTTATCCACATCCTTGTTTTCAGGCCTTTCCAAAGCAGTTCACTGATGATTACCTCTCAAACCACCTCTATGGTCAGGAGGCGAGGAAGGTTTTCATACAACACCAACGGTTCAATATTGAAGTGTTTCTGAAGAGGACGAAGGACGGACGGTCAATCATCCACAAGCACTGCTGAGGGAGTCCTGGATTAGGGGGTGTTCGGATAGCCGGACTATACCTTCAGCCAGACTCCTAGACTATGAAGATACGAGATTGAAGACTTCGTCCTGTGTCCGGAAGGGACTTTCCTTGGCGTGGAAGGCAAGCTTGGCGATACGGATATGCAGATCTCCTACCATTGTAACCGACTTTGTGTAACCCTAACCCTCTCCGGTGTCTATATAAACCGGAGGGTTTTAGTCCGTAGGACAACATACACAACAACAATCATACCATAGGATAGCTTCTAGGGTTTAGCCTCTTTGATCTCGTGGTAGATATACTCTTGTACTACCCATATCATCAATATTAATCAAGCACGACGTAGGGTTTTACCTCCATCGAGAGGGCCCGAACCTGGGTAAAACATCGTGTCCCTTGCCTCCTATTACTATCCGGCCTAGACGCACGGTTCGGGATCCCCTACCCGAGATCTGCCGGTTTTGACACCGACATTGGTGCTTTCATTGAGAGTTCCTCTGTGTCGTCGCCGTCAGGCTTGATGGCTCCTACGATCATCAATGGCGATGCAGTCTAGGGTGAGACCTACCTCCCCGGACAGATCTTCGTCTTCGGCGGCTTCGCATTGCGGGGCCAATTCACTTGGCCATCTAGAGCAGATCGAAAGCTATGCCCCTGGCCGTTAGGTCAGATTTGGAAGCTTAAACTACACGGCTGACATCCGCGGGGACTTGATCTTCGACGGATTTGAGCCACTGCCGAGCGCGCCGCACTGTCACGACGAGCATGATCTAGCTCTGCCACCGAACAGTGCCCTGGAGGCCGCACCCGTATCGGCTTCGACCCTTAATTCAGAGCCAACTGCGCCGATCGAGGATGGGTGGTTGGGCGCCGCCTCGGGGGCTGCGATCCCAACGGCGATCGAGCCGAACACCAGCCCCGCACTCTGCGAGACTCATGACTCCAAGGAGCCAGACTCCTCTCTGGACTCCGAACCCTCCGCGCCCCTGCCGATCAAATCCGATTGGGCGCCGATCATGGAGTTTACTGCCGCAGACATCTTTCAGCACTCGCCTTTCGGCGATATTCTGAAGACACTGAAGTCTCTCTCTTTATCAGGAGAGCCCTGGCCGGACTACGGTCAGCAAGGTTGGGATTCGTACAATGAAGAAATTCAAAACCCACCCACCACCCACTTTGTAGCCACTGTCGACGACTTAACCCACATGCTCGACTTTGACTCGGAAGACATCGACGATATGGACGCCAATGAAGGAGACGATGAAGAACCAGCGCCTATCAGGCCCTGGAAAGCCACCTCATCATATGACATATACATGGTGGACACCCCAAAAGAAGGAGATGGCGATGGAACAACGGAGGATGACCCCTCCAAGAAATAGCCTAAGCGCCGGCGTCAGCGGCGCCGCTCAAAATCCCGCCAAAACAAATACAATGCTTCCAGCACGGGAGATAATAATACTGCGGAAAGTGCCGAAGAAAACCCCCTCCAACAAGATTTAGCACCAGAGGATGGAGAAACCAGCCCTCATGAGAGAGCGGCAGATAGAGAGGTCGAGGACAATAATTATATGCCTCCCTCCGAAGACGAGGCAAGCCTCGACGACGACGAATTCGTCGTGCCAGAGGATCCCGTCGAGCAAGAGCGTTTTCAATGCAGGCTTATGGCCACGGCAAGAAAGCTCAAGAAAAAACAGCAACATCTTAGAGCTGATCAAGATTTGCTAGTCGATAGATGGACTGAAGTCCTTGCGGCCGAAGAGCATAAACTCGAACGCCCCTCCAAGAGCTACCCAAAGCGCAGGTTGCTACCCCGATTAGAGGAGGAAGCACTTGATGCGGCCGACCGGCCACCTTGTGGCTGCGACAGAGAGACCTCTCGGCCCTCCACTCAAGACGCACCCCGTACCAAGGCACGGGAATATGCGCCGGACTTACGAGATATGTTGGAGGACAAGTCAAGGAAAACAAGATCGATCTACGGATCGCGTGGGCGCCCCAAGGCTCGAGACGGTAACCGTCACACCGGCCACATATTCGGCAGGGCCGAACACGGTAGACAAAGCTCATTGGAGCTACGTCGTGATATAGCCCAGTACAGAGGCGCCACACACCCACTATGCTTCATAGACGAAATAATGGATCATCAAATCCCCGAGGGTTTCAAACCCGTAAACATCAAATCATATGATGGCACAACAGATCCTGCGGTATGGATCGAGGATTGTCTCCTTCATATCCACATGGCCCGCGGCGATGATTTCCACGTCATCAAATACCTCCCACTCAAGCTTAAAGGACCAGCTCGGCATTGGCTTAACAGCTTGCCAACAGGATCAATCAGTTGTTGGGAGGACCTGGAAGCCGCATTCCTCGACAATTTCCGGGGCACTTATGTGCGACCCCCAGACGCCAATGACCTAAGTCACGTAATTCAGCAGCCAGAGGAATTGGCCAGGCAATTCTGGACACGGTTCCTAACAAAGAAAAATCAAATAGTCGACTGTCTGGACGCTGAGGCCCTAGCAGCCTTCAAGCACAATATCCGTGACGAGTGGCTTGCCCGGCACCTTGGACAGGAAAAGCCGAAGTCTATGGCAGCACTCACGACACTCATGAGCCGCTTTTGCGCGGGAGAAGACAGCTGGCTTGCTCGTAGCAACAATATGACCAAGAACCCTGGTAATTCGGATACCAGGGACAGTAGTGGCAGGTCGCGTCGCAACAAGCAGAAGCGCCACATTAACGGTGACAATGCTGAGGATACGGCAGTTAATGCCGGATTCAGAGGCTCTAAATCCGGTCAACGGAAAAAGCCATTCAAAAGGAATCCTAGGGGCCCGTCCAGTTTGGACCGTATACTCGACCGCTTGTGCCAGATACACGGCACCCCCGAAAAGCCGGCCAATCACACCAACAGGGATTGTTGGGTGTTCAAGCAGGCAGGCAAGTTAAATGCCGAAAATGAAGACAAGGGGCTGCATAGCGATGACGACGAGGAGCCCCGGCCGCCGAACAACAGTAGCTTGAACCTGCTTTACCAGGATACAGTGCGGAAAATGGGCATAGATCCCTCGAGGATTAAGCCCACCAAAACGACATTTAAAGGCGTAATACCAGGTGTAGAGGCCAACTGTATAGGCTCAGTCACACTTGAAGTGGTCTTCGAATCTCTGGATAATTTCCGAAGCGAGGAGTTAATCTTCGACATAGTCCCATTCCGCAGTGGCTACCACGCACTGCTCGGGTGAACCGCATTTGCCAAGTTCAATGTGGTACCACACTACGCATACCTTAAGCTTAAGATGCCAGGCCCTCGAGGAGTAATTACGGTCAATGGAAACACCGAACTCTCCCTCCGAACGGAGGAGCACACGACGGCCCTTGTAGCGGAAGTTCAAAGCAGCCTCTCCAGGCAGTTCTCTAGTCCGGCCATTAAACGATCGGACACCGTCAAGCGCACCCGGAGTAACCTACAACAAGACCGCCTGGCATGATCCGAGCAGGCATAGCAATGCGGCCCCAACCCCAGCCCTCGCAAAAATGCGACACCAGTACTTTGCGTACATAACTACGCTCTAGAAATACCATGGGTATAGGGGGAGGGGCACCATCACGGCACGCCCGAAACACGGCTTAAACCGCACCAGGGGCTACAGATTTTTTAATTTTCTCTTACTTTCAGGACTCCACCCTTCGGAAGGCCTCTTCGGCAGTTCAATTGCCGCACAAACGATGTAAGAACCAGGGAAGCAGACAAGCCACGCCGCATTACGGAACTCCCAGGTGGTCTCTATCACAAGCAGTATACCTGTTTCGCATACTATTCCACAGCTTGCCCCTGGAACGGACATGTTACATAGTCCAACCTTTTGCCTATCGCATTATTTGTATCATTCTGCTTTGATCGCAGCCCTCTTTAATAAACAGTGCATAGCTTTTGTCTATTTTTGCATTACTCTTTATATATATATATATATATATATATATATATATGTTCCTTAATGACATATTGCACCCGTACACTTTGGTACGGCCTAAATACGCCAGGGGCTTTAGTACCCCTCAATATGGTGTGAGAAGTCCGAACACTTTAACAAGTGCGGCACCCCAAACTTATAGCATTATATGCATTGGCTCCGAATCATGTCTTGGGTCAATAGTTGGGTTTGCCTGGCTCCTATGTTTTGGTGCCTTACGTTTCGCTATATCGGCTAAGGTAGCACTAGAAGAACCACTGCGATTGTGCCCCAGTTGAGTTGGGTCGAGCACCTCAGTGGAGAAAGCTAAAACTGACTGTCATGATGAAGCGAGTGCTGGTCGCTGTTCGAGAGGTTTTTCGAGTCCCTAACGACTTATGCCGCTTAGAGCGAGGAGCCGGCTCTGTCCAGCCAAGGCGTGGATAGCGCCCCGAACTCGGTCTTCCGAATACCAGGGGCTTCGCCGAAATTTAAAATTATAGAATTCTATGGCTAAGTGAGAGTGTTCACGCATTATAGTCCGATTGCCTTGTTCGTTGGGCTGAGCGCCTCCCTCGAAGGACCCAAACATGGGAGCGCTCAGGTTTATCCCTGAACACCCCAGCACTAGCGGCACGGGGGCAGAAGCCGACGACTTGCCATCTCTCAGAATTGATAAACAGCCGCACAGAAGGTAATATTTTAAATTCCAACAGCATTGCTTAGCGCATATGAACAAGTTTTCAGCGCACAGGACAAAACGGGCAAGTTTCACTCAAAAATTACATCCCTAGAACATTCATCCGCCACAAGGCAGGCACCCTTCAGAACATCCTTATAATAATTCTCGGGCTTGCGATGCTCTTTCCCTGGCGGTGGCCCGTCCTTCACAAGCTTCTCAGCATCCAGCTTGCCCCAGTGCACCTTAGCACGGGCAAAGGCCCTACGGGCACCTTCAATGCAGACGGAGCGCTTGATGACTTCGAGCCTTGGACACAGCCCTTCATGGCCTGTTCGGGCGCCTTCTAGAGCTCGACCAGTTGCTTCAGCTGGTCGCTCAGGGGCACGGGGTGTCCGGCCTCAGCATACTGAGACCAGAACACCTTCTCTGTCGAGCTGCCCTCCTCGGCTCGATAGAATGCAGTGGCATCGGACACACTTCGGGGAAGATCTGTGAACGCTCCTGGAGAGCTCCGGATTCGGGTAAGTAACAAGTAACTCACGTTTATGTGTTTGCTTTGCATAAAGAATGCCTTACCCGCCGCTATCGTCTTCACCTCATCCAACTCCTGGAGGGTCTTTTGGGATTCGGCCTTGGCAGACTTGGCATTTTCAATAGCCACCGCGAGCTCGGACGCTCGCGTCTTTGAGTCAAGCTCCAAACTCTCATGTTTTTCCATGAGAGCCTGGAGCTCTTGCCGTACCTTGCCAACCTTGGCCTCATACTTCTCCCGCTCGGTGCACTCCGTGGCCACCCTCTTCTCGGCCTCGACCAGCGCTTGCTTAAGGGTCGCCACCTCAGACGTGGCCCCTACAATAGCCACGATAATCCTGTTACTTTTTGCAATTGCACCTTTTTATATATATATATATATTTAAACAAGGTATTTCTTACCTTCATTGTCCTCGAGCCGCTTCTTGGCATGCCCGAGCTCTTTCTCGGACCGCTCGAGGTTCTGCTTTAGCGTGTCCACTTCCGCAGTCAGTGCGGCAGACGCAAGCAGAGAAGCCTGCATACGCATATTGACTCCTTTTTGTTAGACTCCTGCAAATTTTATTTGATCCTCTATTCGGCTTTTCTTCCCAAACGCCAAACAGAGCATCAGGGGCTACTGTCTATGCGGTAATATTATTTACACATTCTTTACTTACCTCAAAGCCTGTTAAAAGGCCAGTACAAGCTTTAGTCATTCCGCTCTTGGCGGACTGAACCTTCTGGACCACCACACTCATAATGGTGCGGCGCCCCTCGTCGATGGAGGCGCCTTGGAGCGCCTCCAACAGATTGTCCGGCGCCCCCGGTTGGACGGGGGTCACCGGCACGGTGGGCTTGCTCCTCTTGGAAGGAGGTCCCTGGCCGAACTCTAGAACCTTTGAAGGTTCCGGAGCGGTGTCCGGCCTAGAGCCGGACTTGGAGCCCAGGGGGTTTCATCCCCATTACTCCTGGAGTCCGGGTGGTCGCCTTGCGGCGCCTCCAGGACCACCTCCTCCCGGCTTGGAACCTGTGGGGACAACACTTCGGTGTCATCTATAGGGCGGGGGGAGGAAGCCGTCGGAAGCGAGTTCACATCCGACGAGTCCAGTGAGCCGCTCGACGACGCGTTGAGCCGGCCGTTGGGTGGGCTGCATAAACTTATTCGACATAAGGGAAAGTTGTGCAATAAACGAATACTATGAATTACTCTGGTATCTGGATACTTATAATTTTGCTAGGGACTTGCCCCTGGGCGGCCACTCCTCTCCGCCGTCATCGGCGTTGGTGGAGTAGTCCGGAGGAAGGGTTTCCCCCTTCTTGGACCCTCCGGCCTCCCCAGAGAGGGCGGGCTTCCTTTTCTTCTCTCCTCCCGCTGGAGGGGGAGAGGTCTCTTCTTCTTCCTCCTCGTCTTCACAGGAGGAATGCGCCTCGGAACCGTCGGATGATGGATCCGACACCTCCTAGCGCCGGGCACTCTTTCGTGTCCCCGTGGCCTTTTTCGCGGCCTTCTTCTCCGGCACCACATAGGGTGCTGGAACCAGCAGCTTCGCCAAGCGAGCGTCCGCTGGGCCTTCGGGCAAAGGAGCCGGACAGTTGATTTGTCCGGACGTCTCCTGCCAATCATGTCAAACGTAAGGGAGCTTAGATCCCGCATGGAGTCAAACTATGAAAAACCGATACCCTGTAAAAGGAAAAAACAGCTTACCGCATGAGCGTGACACTGTGTACTGAATCCGCGATCCTCGGTAGCGGATGCGGGGGCCTCGGCGCCCTTGAAAAGCACCTTCCATGCATCTTCGTACGTCGTGTCAAAGAGCCTGCTCAGAGTTCGGTGCCGCGCTGGGTCGAACTCCCACAGGTTGAAAGCCCGTTGTTGACACAGAGGATCAGGAGGATGAGCATAACCTGGACTACGTTGACAAGTTTGAGCTTCTTGTCCACCAGGGTTTGGATGCATGTTTGGAGTCCGGTCAGCTCTCCTTTTTTACCCCACGACAGGCCCGTCTCCTTCCAGGAGGTGAGCCGTGTAGGGGGTCCAGATCGAAACTCGGGGGCTGCGACCCATTCGGGGTCGCACGGCTCGGTGATGTAAAACCACCCCGATTGCCACCCCTTCAGGGTCTCCACAAAGGAGCCCTCGAGCCATAAGACGTTGGCCATCTTGCCCACCATGGCGCCTCCGCACTCCGCCTGGTTGCCGTGCACCACCTTCGGCTTGACATTGAAAGTCTTGAGCCATAGGCCGAAATGGGGGCGGATGCGGAGGAAAGCCTCGCACATGACGATAAACACCGAGATGTTGAGGACAAAGTTCGGGGCCAAATCGTGGAAATCCAGACCATAGTAGAACATGAGGCCCCAGACAAATGGGTGAAGAGGGAAGCCCAGTCCGCGGAGGAAATGGGGAAGGAACACCACCCTCTCATGGGGCCTAGGGGTGGGGATGAGCTACCCCTTTTCGGGAAGCCGGCACACAATGTCGTTAGACAAGTATCCGGCCTTCCTCAGTTTTTTGATGTGTCCCTCCGTGACGGAGGAGACCATCCACTTGCCTCCCGCTCCGGACATGGCTGGAGAAGGTTGAGGTGGGGAGTGTGGACTTGGGCGCTGGAGCTCGAGTGCGCGAGAATGGATAAGCAAGGGAGGAAGAAGGCGTAGGTGAAAAGGTGGATCCTTATCCCCTTATATGGGTGAACGCAACTACGTGTCCCCACCAGCCTGGTAAAACTCGCTTATCTCCAAGCGCCATAATCAATGGCGCGGTTGGGTTGCCCACGCCCGTATTAATGAGAATCTCGGAATAAGGGGACACGATCTCTGCTTTAACAAGACGTGCCAAGGAAATCGCCTTGCATGACGCGCTGAGGTGGGAGAATGAAACAACTCGGATAAAGGCTTGGCCGTGGTGTGTCACACTACAGAATACGTCAGCATATTAGATTTTTCTAAATATTATTCTCTCTATGGCAATATGTGGAAACTTATTTTGCAGAGCCGGACACTATCTTTGTGTTCAAAATCTTCTACGAAGTACTTGGAGGAGGAACCCGCCTTGCAATGCCGAAGACAATCTGCGCGCCGGACTCGTCGTCATTGAAGCCTGGTTCAGGGGCTACTGAAGGAGTCCTGGATTAGGGGGTGTTCGGATAGCCAGACTATACCTTCAGCCGAACTCCTGGACTATGAAGATACGAGATTGAAGACTTCTGAAAGTGCGTTATATCGACTAGAGGGGGGGTGAATATGTGATTTTTATGAAAGTCTTCAGAACATAGAAGTTTTGAAGACAAACGATAAAATTAAACCTATTACCATGCAGCGGAAGGTAGACTACACTAGGCAAACCATAGTCAAGTATTCAATGAAGTGAAAGCACAAAGACTAAATAGCAGCTAGGTAGTAAGGATCAGGTAGGAAGATATTGTGAAGCCAAACAGAACACGCAGTCACTCAGTGAAGACAAATGATAGTGCAAACATACAATGACTTCACAAGGAGTAACAGTAAGTAAAGGGAAGTGAAGATGAAACTAGTGACTCGTTGAAGACAATGATTTGTTGGACCAGTTCCAGTTGCTGTGACAACTGTATACGTCTGGTTGGAGCGGCTAGGTATTTAAACCTTAGGACACACAGTCCCAGACACCCAGTCCTGAACACGCAGCTCAGGACACCCAGTCCTCACCGTATTCTCCTTGAGCTAAGGTCACATAAACCTCGCCCAATCACTCTGGTAAGTCTTCAAGGTAGACTCCCAAACCTTCACAGACTTCGTTCACCGGCAATCCACAATGTCTCTTGGATGCTCAGAACGCGACGCCTAACCAGCTGGAGGATGCACAGTCCTCAAGTGTAATAAGTCTTCAGATCACACAGACAAGGAATTCTCTCTCAAAGGCTTCGAGGTGGGTTGCTCTCAAACGACAAAAGCCGTACTTTCAATCTGAGCAGCCAACCGTTTATGGTTGTAGGGGGTGGGCTATTTATAGCCACTTGGCAACCCGACCTGATTTGTCCGAAATGACCCTGGGTCACTAAGGAACTGACATGTGTTCCAACGGTCAGATTTCAAACTCACACGGCAACTTTACTTGGGCTACAAGCAAAGCTGACTTGTCCGACTCTGGACAAGATTCGCTCTCATAGTCTTCACTCGAAGACATAGGTTTTTTGGTTTAGGCATTACTTCTGTCATTCTGACTGGTTCTCTTGGACCCCACTTAATAGTATGGTGGTTCCTATGACTCAACACAAAAGAAAAAGAACTACGAAAGATCTAAGTCTTCGAGCTCCATAGGCTTCATATCGTGTCTTCTCTTGTCATAGTCTTCAATGTGAATATCTTCATATACCACCTTTGACTTCAATGTCTTCATACATTTTTAGGGGTCATCTCTGGTAGTAAAACGGAATCAATGAGGGACTTCTACCTGTGTTATCATGCAATTCTCACAAACACATTAGTCCCTCAACTAGGTTTGTCGTCAATACTCCAAAACCAACTAGGGGTGGCACTAGATGCACTTACAATCTCCCCCTTTTTGGTGATTGATGACAAACTAGTTGAAGTTTTCAACGGGGAATATAATCTGTGCAATTGTAAAGGATAAGGAATTGTCTTCATAAGTTGCAAGGGCTCCCCCTGAAGATGTAAATATAAGTTAATTTGCTTTTGGAATGCAAATGCACATGGCAGGTTGTAGTTGTGGAGATCCACTTCAACTTATGATGACAATCCACTATGCATGTGAAAGTATATGAAGATAATGACATGCATAACGGAAAATGGACATCTGCAGAATGAGCTAAGTGTGGAATTTATTGTCGCACATGCGGAATTTATCTTCACAAAACAAGGTGGAAAATAAGTAGCAGACGACCATCTAGTTTAAGTGTTACAACTCATAAGAACCAAATGTAGCAAAAACGAGAGTTGTAAGCACGAAGCAAAATATAGAGCACCCGACCATATGGACCCGCTTGAAGACTATCAATCTCATATGCTTCTCCCCCTTTTGTCAGTAATGACCAAAAAGGTTTGAAGACATAGAGCCTCTACTCGTTCCCATGAGGAGTAGGTGAAGTAGCAGGGTTGTTGGTGTTGTTTGGCGGTGCAGAAGAGCTTGGATGTGCTGAAGGAGGTGGCGATGAAGTAGCATCGTCTTCTTCCTCAATAATTCTGGCAGTCACTGTGGCAGCAGAGGAAGAGAACTCAGAGTCTTCAAGTGATGGAGTTCCTAGCAGCACAGCCCTTCGAGGAGGTGTGGAGTCAAACTTGAATCTCTCAGTGAAGCCATCCTCTTGAATATCAAATTCAGAACACATCATCGTGAGCCCTTTCCATGTGCGGCGACAGGTTTCATGGGCAACGAAAGCATTCTTGGTGGCAAGATTTCGAGTGTGATTAACATCCACCAAGAGGCTTTTCATCTGACGCTTCAGCCAGTCATGATGCCTATCCTGTTTCTGATGCAGAGCCACAAGAAGCTCTCGGTCATTGAGAACACGAGTGCGCTTCTTGAGTCTTGGAGCAGTGGCACTATCAGTGGCTTCAGTGGAAGCAGGGTGCGGTGCACGTGTAGTGCCAGCCAAAGGATACACCCGAGAAACTGCTTCAACGCCTTCAACGTTCTAAGTAAAACTCTGATGTTTTGCATTCTGAAGACTTAGAGGTTGCTTGGCAGGCTCAGAATATATGGCTTAAGTAGACATGTCCACGTCAGGCAAGAAGATCCGATGGTTGCGGGCTGAGGGCTGATACGAGATGGCGGAGTGTAGCTTGATCAACCGCATGACCCAAGGGGCATAGAACTTCAAACCAAACAGATCAATGCCTGATGCAGCAAGTTGGTGTATGAAGAAGTCATGTGCATTGAAGCATTTGCCATGAAGTATATAGAAGACCAAAGTCTTCATTGCACCCTGAAGCTTGGCATTTGGAGAGTGCCCTTTGATAGGCCAGAGAGTTCGCCTGATGATGTGATAGATGGTTCTTGGTAGATACTCAAGGTCTTCAACGAAGAACTCTGCGGGATAAGCAGCATCTTGGGGCAATGGCTTCATCATGCTGAGTATCTAACTCATATCAGGTTCTGGCCGCTGAAAGATGCTCTCAATAGCTTCAGTATGCAGCTGACAGCCTTGCTCGAAGAGATCGCCAGGAGTGGGCAAGCCAGTGGGCTCAATGATGTCAAATGCATTGGCTTCGTGATGAACGTTGCCAGTCATCCAATCCAGGACCCAAGTCTTCGGATCTCTGTTGTACCCTCTGATGTGAAGTGTGGCATAGAATTGAAGCAGCAGCTCTTCATTCCAATGCTCTTCGTCGGTAATGAATGGCAGCAGTCGAACTTCCTTGAAGCAATCTAAAGCTTCTTCCAAACAGGGCAGACCAGCTATAACTTCAACGTCAAGGAGCTTGTGTGGGAAGATGCGACCTTGGTTGTACAGAATGCAAGAGTAATAGCTTCGCTGAGGATAGCTCCAGAACCGATCAGATGATATCCTTTCCCTTGAGTAGGTGTTCCTGGAGCTATTGAAGAACGTGTTGTCTGCCCTGAAGCCATTGATGTTGAAAGAGCCAGGTGCTAATGCAGGACCTGGAAACCTTGGCAGTCTTGGGATTGGTTTCTGGACCTGAGGCCTGTGCTCAACATGATAGTTAAACTGGGGACCGGCAGCAGACTCAGGAACAGAAGTGGCGGGATCAGTGGCTTCGCTGTCTTCTGAAGATTTTGCTGGGGAGGGCTCCACATTAGCTTCATTGGTGGTTGTGGCAGCCTCACGATTTTCATCCTCCACTTGACTAGCTGGAGGGTCGGTCACAAGCACATTCTCCTGGAGAACTGCTTCTTGGTGGGACAGGGGAGTGGGATCTTGTGGGACTCCTTCTTCTGCGGCTGATGCAGCCGGAATGTCTTCAGTAGAGACTTGAGGCCTTGGACCTTTGCGAAGCTTGTGGAACGGAGACGACGCCTGTGGAGTTAGTGTGGGCTGGGCCTCATAGTCTTCTTCCTCCTGTGGGCGATCCGCCCATGAAGCATCCTGTGCAATTGGCGTCAGTGGACGACCAATGCTGATGAGTTCACTGTTTTCATGCTGAGGAAGGACTGCATCATCTTCTACATTGTCATGTTGACCAATGTCTTCAGCAGCGATGGGATCAGCTGCTGGAATGTCTTCAGCTTCATGAGCCTCTATGGAAGCAGGCTCATGAATTCTCAGTTGTCGTTCAGCTTCAGGATAGACCATAGAAATGGGTTCAACTATCAAGGGCTCTGTGGAAAGCAGCCCGAGCTTTCTTGGTCTTCCTCTTCTTCTTGGAGGGGGCAGTAGGAGAGGCTTCAGAGTGTTTCCTCTTCCTGGCTTCAGCCTCAGCAGTCCTTGTCTTCTTGAGCTCTAAAGTTGTTGACCGGCTTTTCGAGCTAGTCAGTCTAGTTGGGAAGACAATCGGAACTGCTTCTTGCCTTGGTGCATCAGATTTAGCCGTAGCAGGCTTCTTCTTCTTCTTTGCGGCCATCATGGGTTCGATGCCAGGACGCCCAAGTGCCTTGCGCTTCTCAGCCTCATTATAGGCTTGCACACATCTGTCAGACAGAGTCTTCATGCGCTCACGCGAACCCTGAGCTTCTGCACGCTTCTTCACAAAGGCTTCCTTGAGCTCATGCATCATTGTCTTGAAGTTCTTCACTTCTTGCATGCTGAGCTTGGCCATATGCTTCTTGAACTGAGCCTTTTCATAGTCAATCTTCTGCTTCAGTTCAACAATGCGCTGGGCAATAGCAAGTTCTGAAGCAATGGCGCCTTGGAAGGCGACACTGAGGCCAATGGGTAGCTGCAGATCTTCAAAGCTGATGTTTGGCATGTCAAACCACTCGTCAATGAAGTTGTGGATGATGGTGACATCAAAGAGAGGCAGATCATTGAAGATTTCTGCTTCTTCTTTGGTCTTGATGAGTTGCTCAAGAACGTCATCTGCAAGATCTTCATCACTTGACAAATCAATGTCGTCATTGCACAGAATGGCATCAGCTGTTAGCTCTTTGCCAGTGTGAGACAGAGGCATCTTGGCCTTCTGGGGCTTGGAGATGCGTGATAAATCTTCAGACTGCACACTGTCTTCAGGAGGTGCAGTTGCCAATGGCTTCGCCCTTGAGATTTTTGGTGAAGGGGCCGGCTTTGAAGCTTTTGGCTTCTTCAACTGCTTTGGCTTCGGCACTACAGGCGCATCATCAGACTCGGTGTCAGCTGCAGGCTCATTCACTGCAGTCCCTTGAACCAAGATGTAGGTGATGAGGCCTTCAAGGTTGGCGAAAGGGCCGATGACATTGGGTTCTGCATGTCGTGTGCCATCTGCCCTTGGAGATGAGGGACCAGGGTTGAAGTCTAACCCAAAAGTCTTCTTGTTCTGCTTTGCTGAGTTCTGAGCAAACTGGAAGTTGCGCTTGAACAGATTGTCGTCACGACACCATAACAGTGACGACGAGTGTGCATCAGCAGGCTGTGGTCCACGGACCATGCATGGATAGAAGCCTTGAGCAATGGCTTCATCTCTGGACCCGGGTAGAAGATTCTTGAATAGGATGTCTCCCCACGGTCTCTTGATGGCGTTTTTCTCAGCATACTCCTGGGTCACAAATCTGTATTTGAACCATTGTTCTGCCCAATATCTTCGAATCCATTGGATTCGGGTCTTGTGCTGACTGTAATCCTCTTCAGGATCTGTCTTGTACATTTCTGAGAGTTCATCTGGCAGATCTCTGGAGGTCTCAACACGACACTTTCTGCCACCTTTCCTTGCTGCTTTCTCTGAAGCCATAAACTTTAACTTGAAAGGCTTCAAGACGTTCAAAGGCTTCAAAGGTTTTCGTTTGCTGGACCAACAGGAACTGGCTTCGGGAGAATTTATGTGATGCTTTAAGAATTCTGCAAATGAATGCAGACTATGAGAACCAAAGGATTCTCCCACGGACATGTACCTGTGACAGCATTAAGGTGCGAGGGAAGGGGAAGAGGTCATATGCATTCTTAGAAGATTTTGAAGATAAATCAGTTTAGAAGACATTGACCTCATCGTGCGAAGACATTCACTCATAGATAAGAAGTTGGTTCCAGATTTGTACGAATCCACAGATCAGTACAAGTGAGGAATCTAACTACTTTGTGAAGCACAAGTGAATATACTAGGCATGTTATGAGATGCAGTATGAGAGAGATCTAGCTTGTGTGAACATAAAATGCTTGTGGTCGAAAGTGACAAATCCATAGGATCAATGGTGCTGTAAAAGAGGAAGTTTTATTTACCACACTAAGAACTGCTAGACGGAGTGTAAGATGAGGCCGAGCAGTTCGATCTTCCGTGCCCTAACTTGGCGACGGAGGACACCTACGGAGACGGCAGAGAGGACGATGTCCGCGGTCGGCGTTAAGACGGCGTCGGAGAGGTTGCGGCAGTGAAGCGCTTCATTGCCGGCGTCGTCGAGGGCCAGTGGTGGCGCTAGGGTTCGTGCGAGGGTGGAAGAAGAGATAATGACCGCTGTGAGTGTGTATTTATAGGTACAGGGGCGGCACTGTGCTATTACTCAGGTGCCCCTGGTGATTCGCATCTGAGGAACACGTGGCCATTATGCAGAATTTTGGAGTTTGTTCCACGTCCCATGCACGCCTGGATTGTCGGGTGGTCGTTCCTACTTCTCCGGATTTCATGTGGAGGAATGAGCATTTAAAATAGACTTAATGGTTGTCTCTGTATCTTCTGCTGACAAGGACACAGAGAAGACATTCGACAGTTTCAATAGAATGCATATGACTTGGAGAGATAGAGTTTGAGATAGAAAGCATAGAGAGGTTAGGGTCCGATCACATTCACTTAGTTCAAAAGATTCAACATGAAGACATAGCTATAAGTGAATGCTGTAGAGGACATAACACTGGTATATATATATATAATCAACATAGTGATGATAATCATGAAAATATGTTGAGATCGAAGCCAAACCAAATGTGAAGACATTGCAAGTTAAGTGAAACACTTCAAAATAGAATGTTTGGTGGTGGCGTTACCCACTGTATAGGAAGTATTAGACCCAGACACGGCGCACAATTATCGTGGCGCTCCGAAGTCAAATTCCACATTAATGTATTCACACTTAGAATGTATGTCTTCATTGATTGAAGATATACTTTACTTCGTGTGTTGCACATCTAAGTCATCAATAGCATAAGGGTTAGGATGTGTGCCTAATCACATGACATTTGAGGATTCCAGGATATTTAGCTCACACCGTAACTTGCAAAACCTCTTCTCATCCAAGGGCTTGGTGAAGATATCTGCCAATTGCTCTTCAGTGTTGACGTGTATGATATCAATGTCTTCCTTCACAACATGATCTCTGAGAAAGTGATGACGAATTTCAATGTGCTTTGTCTTCGAGTGCTGAACTGGGTTGTTGGCAATCTTGATGGCACTTTCATTGTCGCAGTAAAGTGGCACTTGCTTCAGATGAATGCCATAGTCCTTGAGTGTTTGCTTCATCCACAGAAGCTGAGCGCAACAAGATCCAGCAGCAATGTATTCAGATTCAGCAGTGGAGAGAGATACACAGTTCTGCTTCTTTGAAGACCAACATACAAGTGATCGTCCCATAAAGTGACATGTGCCTGATGTAGACTTGCGATCAACTTTGTCACCAGCATAATCAGCATCCGAGAATCCAACCAGATCAAACTCTGAGCCCTTTGGATACCATAATCCTAGAGTTGGGGTGTGAGCCAAATATCAAAGAATTCGCTTCACAGCTAAGTGATGCGACTCCTTTGGTGCCGCTTTAAATCGAGCACACATGCAAACACTAAGCATAATATCTGGCCTAGATGCACATAGATAAAGTAAAGAACCAATCATGGAGCGGTATACCTTTTGATCAAACTCTTTACCATTGTCGTTAGGACCCAGATGATGTTTGGCTGGCATTGGTGTTGTGAAGCCTTTGCAGTCTTGCATACCGAACTTCTTCAAGCAATCTTTGAGATACTTCTCTTGAGATATGAAGATGCCATTGCGTTGTTGTCGTATTTGAAGACCGAGTAAGAACTTCAGCTCCCCCATCATGGACATCTGATATTGCTCTTGCATCATATATCCAAACTCTTCACTGTACTTCAGGCCCGAGGGGCTTGTTTGAGGCCATACAGTGCCTTGTTGAGCTTGTATACCATGTTAGGATGTTTTGGATCTTCAAAGCCAGGTGGTTGTGCAACATACACTTCTTCAATCTTGCCATTGAGAAAGGCACTCTTCACATCCATTTGATATAGAAGAATGTTATGATGATTTGCATAGGCCAGCAGTATGCGTATGGCTTCAAGTCTAGCCACAGGAGCAAATGTTTCATCGAAGTCAATGCCTTCCACTTGAGTATATCCTTGAGGAACGAGACGAGCTTTGTTTCTGACAACTTGACCATGCTCATCTTGCTTGTTACGGTATATCCATTTGGTGCCTATTATATTGTGCTTCCGTAGATCAGGACGCTGAACCAGTTCCCATACATTACTTAGCTCGAACTGTTGAAGCTCTTCTTGCATAGCTTGAATCCATTCAGGTTCCATGAAGGCTTCTTCAATTTTCTTGGGTTCTGCAATTGAGACGAATGCGAAGTGCCCACAGAAATTTGCTAGCTAAGTTTCCCTTGAAGGAGTGAGTGGACCAGGTGCATTGATGCTATCAATTATTCTTTCAATCTTCACTTCATTGGCAACGCGAGGATGTACAGGGTGAAGACTTTGCTCTTGCTGTTCATTGTCGTTGTTGGAAGGAATGTCTTCAGGCTGAGCATTGTCTTCATGTTGATCAGGTGCTGAAATGATAAGTTCTTCTTCAGGATGAGCTTCAGAAGGTATAATTTCTCCAGTTCCCATTATCTTGATTGATTCACTGGATGGAACTTCATCTAGCACATTTGGCAGCTGCTCTCTTTGTGAACCGTTGGTCTCATCGAACCGCACATCCACTGTTTCAACCACTTTGTAATGAAAGAGATTGAAGACTCTGTAGGAGTGCGAATCCTTTCCATATCCAAGCATAAAACCCTCATGTGCTTTTGGTGCAAATTTTGAGGTGTGATGTGGGTCCTTGATCCAGCACCTTGAGCCAAATACTCTGAAGTAACTGACATTTGGCTTCTTGCCAGTAAGGAGCTCATAAGATGTCTTGTTTAGTAGCGTGTGAAGATAAACACGATTGACTATATGGCATGCAGTATCAATGGCTTCGGGACAGAATTTTCTTGGGGTCTTGTATTCATCTAGCATTGTTCTGGCCATCTCAATTAGTGTTCTGTTCTTGCGTTCGACGACACCATTCTGCTGTGGCGTGTACGGGGCTGAGAATTCAAGTGTGATGCCCAAGGTATCAAGATATGTATCAAGGCCAGTGTTCTGGAATTCAATGCCATTGTCACTTCTGATGTGCTTTGTCTTGGCGCTAAAATTGTTCATAGCTCGATTGGCGAAGCGTCTGAAGACATCCTGCACTTCAGTCTTGTAAAGGATTATGTGCACCCAAGTATATCTGGAATAATCATCAACAATAACGAAGCCATAGAGGCAAGCAGTAGTAGTTAGAGTTGAGTAATGAGTGGGAACGAAAAGATCCATGTGAAGCAGTTCGAAGGGTCGAGTAGTAGTCATGATTGTCTTCGAGGGATGTTTGGCCCTCGTCATCTTCCCTGCTTCACAGGCACCGCATAAGTGGTCTTTCTTGAACTTGACGCCCTCGATGCCTATGACATGCTTCTTCTTCGCAAGGGTGTGGAGGTTCCTCATGCCAGCATCTCCAAGCCTCCGATGCCAGAGCCAGCATTCTGAAGCCTTTGCTAGAAGACATACTGCAAGCTGTGGCCCTGCTGAGAAATCTACCACGTACAAATCATCTTTTCGATACCCTTCAAACACTAGAGACTTGTCAGATTCCATTAGTACAAGGCAATGATATTTTCCAAACATTATGATCATGTTCAAATCGCAAAGCATTGAGACAGACATTAAGTTGAAGCCAAGGGATTCAACAAGCATGACTTTATCCATGTGTTGATCCCTTGAGATTGCAACTCTACCTAGACCCAATACCTTACTTTTACCAGTGTCAGCAAATGTGATGTGGCTCTTGTCGGATGGACGTAAGTTTGAGTCCATAAGAAGACTTCTTTTGCCAGTCATGTGATTTGTACACCCACTGTCAATAATCCATTCTGAAGACGCTGGTGTCGTACCCTATAGTGCAGTTAGGGGGATAGGCTTCACCAAGAGCATTGTGAAGCAAAAACATTTGAAGAACCAGTGGGTTATGAAAGCTTAAATCCAGGTTAGGAATAATAGGGAGAGTAGCAAGCGATTCAGGTACAAAGTACATAGTAAGACCATTTGGGCATTTGATCTTGCGCCCTACAAGATGTTTAAGGTCCCCAGCAATAGCGTCAGACGATTTTGGTTTTCTTCTGGAGACCTTTCCCTGCAAAAGAGAGTTAAGCCTTCTTAACCACCCACATCTTCAAGGGTGGCTTAGAAGCAATAAGTCTAAGTGCAGCATCTGAGAATTTTGGCTTTGAAGCCTTAGTAAACAGTCTTGCAGGCGGACAATAGTACTCATAAGAATAAGCAGAATAGTTCTTGGTCTTATGAACATGGCGGTTTGATGAACCGCTCTCATATTCATATGTCTGAGTATGATTTCCCTGCAAAACATTTGCATTAGTGCGACTCAGGTGAGTCCTTTGTCTGTACGAAGCCTTTGGACCGTATGAAGCCTTTGGTCTGAGGTTTGTCTTCTTCACGTGAGGTGTCATGATGAAATTCACAGGAAGACTCTCTAGACACCTTTTCGGAACCCAGATCTTCTTCATAGGCGGTCCATTCCTGCAGTTAGTACCAATGTACCTGGCAAATACTTCACCATTCTGATTCTGAAATAGTATATAGTTTGTATCAAAGGATTCATCAATGATAATGGGGTTAGCACAAGTGAAGCCAGATAGATTGGATGGATCTGCTGAAGGTTCCTTTGCAGCAACCCACATGGTTTTGGGGTACTGCTTAGGTTTCCAGTAAGAGCCATCTGCATTCATTTTCCTTACGAACCCTACACCCTCTTTTCTAGGGTTTTGGTTCAGAATCTGCTTTTCAGGACATCGCATAGCGTCTGATGCCCTTTAAGACTTTTGTACATCCCTGTTTCAAGCAATGTCTTCAACCTATCATTCTCATCAGCAATAGCGGTGGTATCCTTAGCAGAGGGGTTAGTTACCACATCAACAGTTGAAGATATTGCAACAGCAGTAGCAGTAGAACATTCAGCAACAGAAGTAGCATTATCATGCTCAATGCATTTAAGACATGGTGGTTCAAATCCTTCCTGAGCGGGACTGATCTGTTTGACGTGAAGTGACTTGTTTTCCATTTGAAGATCTTCATGAACCGCTCTCAATTTCCCAAGATCTTGCTTCCTTTGAAGATAATCATAGGAAAGCTTTTCATGAGTTGTTGAGAGAGTTTCATGACGACTTTCAAGTTCCTGATACTTAACGTGAAGATTTTTTATGTCTTCAATTAAGGATTCAGATCGAGTCATTTCAGCACCTAACAGATCATCGTTTCTGTCTAACAGTTTTGAATATGTACCATACTTTCTGTTGTTCAGTTGCAATTGTAGCAAGTGTTTTGTAGCTAGGTTTTGAACCACAATCAGAGTCATCGTCACTAGATGTTTGATAGTGAGTAGTGCGTGTGTTTACCTTGGCACCGTGTGCCATGAAGCAGTAGGTAGAAGCAGAGTAGTCCTTGTCATTTGCATCGGTGTCGGTGATGAAGTCATTGTCTTCAGTGTTGAAGATGGACTTGGCAACGTATGCTGTAGCCAGACTTGCGACGCCTGAGTCGGATTCCTCCTCAGACTCCACCTCCACCTCCTCAGAAGCAGACTCCTCCTCTGAATCCATTTCCTTGCCAACAAACGCATGTGCCTTGCCAGATGAGCTCTTCTTGTGTGATGAAGACTTTGAGGAAGACTTGGAAGAAGACTTTGAGTATTTCTTCTTCTTCTTGTCGTCAGAGTCATATTCCTTGCTCTTCTTCTTATTTTTGTTCTCATTGTCCCATTGTGGACACTCAGAGATGAAGTGACCAAGTTTCTTGCACTTGAGACATGTTTTCTTCTTGTAGTCGTGAGCAGGAGCTTCATCATTCCTTGAACTTGATCGGGAAGACTTTCTGAAGCCTTTCTTCTTGGTGAATTTTTGGAACTTCTTGACAAGCATAGCAAGTTCCCTTCCAATGTCTTCAGGATCATCAGAAACTGCTGTCCGATTCTTCTTCAGATGAGGAGACAGCTTTTGCCTTCAAGGCACAAGTTCGCCCATAGTTTGGACCGTAGATATCTCTTTTCTCCGAAAGCTGAAACTCATGTGTGTTGAGCCTCTCAAGTATGTCAGACGGATCGAGTGTCTTGAAATCAGGACGTTCTTGAATCATCAGGGCCAGGATGTCAAACGAACTATCAAGTGATCTCAGCAGCGTCTTGACGACTTCGTGTTTGGTAATCTCAGTGGCGCCGAGGGCTTGAAGCTCATTTGTGATGTTAGTGAGTCGGTCAAATGTGTGCTGGACATTCTCATTGTCATTTCGCTTGAAGTGGTTGAAGAGGTTGCGAAGGACACTGATTCTCTGATCTCTCTGGGTTGAGATGCCTTCATTGACCTTGGAGAGCCAGTCCCAGACCAGCTTGGATGTCTTCAAAGCACTCACATGGCCATACTGTCCTTTGGTCAGATGACCACAAATGATATTCTTGGCAGTAGAGTCTAGTTGAACGAATTTCTTGACATCAGCAGCAGTGACACCTTCTCCAGCCTTGAGAACGCCGTTCTCGACGACATACCATAGGTCGACATCAATGGCTTCAAGATGCATGCGCATCTTATTCTTCCAGTAGGGATATTCAGTTCCATCGAAGACGGGGCACGCAGCGGAGACTTTAATTATCCCTGCAGTCGACATAGCTAAAACTCCAGGTGGTTAAACCGAATCACACAGAACAAGGGAACACCTTGCTCTGATACCAATTGAAAGTGCATTATATCGACTAGAGGGGGGTGAATAGGCGATTTTTATGAAAGTCTTCAAAACATAGAAGTTTTGAAGACAAACGATAAAATTAAACCTATTACCATGCAGCGGAAGGTAGACTACACTAGGCAAACCATAGTCAAGTATTCAATGAAGTGAAAGCACAAAGACTAAATAGCATCTAGGTAGTAAGGATCAGGTAGGAAGATATTGTGAAGCCAAACAGAACAACAGTCACTCAGTGAAGACAAATGATAGTGCAAACATACAATGACTTCACAAGGAGTAACAGTAAGTAAAGGGAAGTGAAGATGAAACCAGTGACTCGTCGAAGACAATGATTTGTTGGACCAGTTCCAGTTGCTGTGACAACTGTACGTCTGGTTGGAGCGGCTAGGTATTTAAATCTTAGGACACACAGTCCCGGACACCCAGTCCTGAACACGCAGCTTAGGACACCCAGTCCTCACCGTATTCTCCTTGAGCTAAGGTCACATAGACCTCGCCCAATCACTCTGGTAAGTCTTCAAGGTAGACTCCCAAACCTTCACAGACTTCGTTCACCGGCAATCCACAATGTCTCTTGGATGCTCAGAACGTGACGCCTAACCGGCTGGAGGATGCACAGTCCTCAAGTGTAATAAGTCTTCAGATCACATAGACAAGAAGACTTAAGTGATGCCCAATTCTCTCTAGCTCTGGTGGTTAGGGCTTTATCCTCGCAAGGAATTCTCTCTCAAAGGCTTCGAGGTGGGTTGCTCTCAAACGACAAAAGCTGTACTATCAATCTAAGCAGCCAACCGTTTATGGTTGTAGGGGGTGGGCTATTTATAGCCACTTGGCAACCCGACCTGATTTGTCCGAAATGACCCTGGGTCACTAAGGAACTGACACGTGTTCCAACAGTCAGATTTCAAACTCACACGGCAACTTTACTTGGGCTACAAGCAAACCTGACTTGTCCGACTCTGGACAAGATTCGCTCTCATAGTCTTCACTCGAAGACATAGGTTTTTTGGTTTAGGCATCACTTCAGTCATTCTGACTGGTTCTCTTGGACCCCACTTAACAGTATGGTGGTTCCTATGACTCAACACAAAAGAAAAAGAACTACGAAAGATCTAAGTCTTCGAGCTCCATAGGCTTCATATCGTGTCTTCTCTTGTCATAGTCTTCAATGTGAATATCTTCATATACCACCTTTGACTTCAATGTCTTCATACATTTTTAGGGGTCATCTCTAGTAGTAAAACTGAATCAATGAGGGACTTTTACCTGTGTTATCCCGCGATTCTCACAAACACATTAGTCCCTCAACTAGGTTTGTCGTCAATACTCCAAAACCAACTAGGGGTGGCAATAGATGCACTTACAACTTCGTCCCGTGTCCGGAAGGGACTTTCCTTGGCGTGGAAGGCAAGCTTGGCGATACAGATATGCAGATCTCCTACCATTGTAACCGACTTTGTGTAACCCTAACCCTCTCCAGTGTCTATATAAACTGGAGGGTTTTAGTCAACATACACAACAACAATCATACCATAGGCTAGCCTCTAGGGTTTAGCCTCTTCGATCTCGTGGTAGATCTACTCTTGTACTACCCATATCATCAATATTAATCAAGCAGGACGTAGGGTTTTACCTCCATCGAGAGGGCCTGAACCTGGGTAAAACTTCGTGTCCCTTGCCTCCTGTTACCATCTGGCCTAGACGCACGGTTCGGGACCCCCTACCCAAGATCCGACACCGACAACTGCCCTAAAGTTGCAAAGACCTTCAACATGAATGAAGGATTAATATTTGCCTTCCACTTCAGCAGTTCTCCAGATGAGATGCATCTGTCTATATACCATCTATGATGCTAATTTCGAAAGGTTCTACATGTTGCATGTGAAACTTGGTGCTATCTAGTTGTGTAATGGGGTAGCTCAGTGCTGAAGCTATATCATGTTGTACTCTTATGTATTTCAATTATGAAGTTCTGCTTCCTTAATATGGAAATGAAATATATTATGTGCTTAATATGAATGTCAATTAGATTAATAAATGGATTATTAATAAAAGGGCAATTAGCCTGCTAATTGGGTTTTGCTATTGTAAACAGTTATTGAAAAAATACCGTGGGCGATGACCTCAGGCAACGCACACAGTTTCTAGGAATAAATCGTGTTGGATCAATGAACAATCACACACAACTTTCTCTTGAAAACAGTTTGCATTACGCCACCTTGCGCAAATGTTTACCACATAGAAACTGTGTGATGGATAGCCTTTGCCACACAGTTTCTTCTACGGACCGTGTGTGATGCATTCAATAATGTAAATGATAAAATTGTTAATATCATGTGCAATGGCAACGCTATCACAAACGATTTAACGGGGAAAATTGTGTGTGATGTACCTGTGAATGGAAACATTTTCCTTGGAGAGACTGTGTGGGATGTACATACAAACAAAAACGTTTAGCGCGGACTGCCTGTGTGGGATGTACTTGCGACCAGAAACAATTTCGCTTGTATAATTGTATTTTTAGCTCTACTTTACGTATTTTCGTATTTAAGCGCTCGTCGGTCACACACGACCTCATTTTGCCGAGCGTTTGTGCCAGGAGGGCATATCCTTGACGGTTTCTGGGTCGTGTAGGAAGGACCCCCTATCACCGTCACTCACTAGGCGACGGTTCCAAATGCCATCGCGGAAAGGGGTTAAAAACCGTTTTTATAGCACCGACGCATACCAGTGTATGTATTTGACATTAAGAAATCAATAGCAATAAAACTGAACAATCATTATGCTAAGATAATGGTTGGGTCTTGTCCATCACATCATTCTCCTAATGATGTGACCCCATTATCTAATGAGAACACATGTCTATAGAGGAAACCATAACCATCTTTAGTCAATGAGCTAGTCTAGTAGAGGCTTACTAGGGACACATTCTTTGTTTATGTATTCACACATGTATTTAAGTTTCCGATCAATACAATTCTAGCATGAATAACAAACCTTTATCTTGAATAAGGAAATATAAAATAACAACTTTATTATTGTCTCTAGGGCATATTTCCTTTAGTCTCCCACTTGCACTAGAGCTAATAATCTAGTTCACATCACCATGTGATTTAACACCCATAGTTCACATCACCATGTGACCAACACCCAAAGAGTTTACTAGAGTCAATAATCTAGTTCACATTGCCATGTGATTAACACCCAAATAGTACTAAGGTATGATCATGTTTTGCTTGTGAGAGAGGTTTAGCCAACGGGTCTGTCACATTTGGATCCATATGTATTTTGCAAATTTCTATGTCTACAATGCTCTACATGGAGCTACTCTAGCTAATTGCTCCCACTTTCAATATGTATCCAGATTGAGACTTCGAGTCATCTGGATCAGTGTCACAGCTTGCATCGATGTAACTCTTTATGATGAACTCTTTATCACCTCCATAACCAAGAAACATTTCCTTAGTCCTCATTAGGTACCTAAGGATCGATAATTTTGACCGTTGTCCAGTGATCTACTCCTGGATTGCTATTGTACCCCCTTGCCAACCTCATGGCAAGGCACGCAACAGGTCTGGTACACAGCATGGCATACTTTATGGAACATATGACTGAGGCATAGGGAATGACTTTCATTCTATCTCTATATCATACCGTCGTCGGGCTTTGAGTCTTACTCAACTTCACACCTTGTAACACAGGTAAGAACCCTGTCTTTGACTGTTCCATTTTTGAACTTCTTCAAAACTTTATCAAGGTATGTTATTTGTGAAAGTCTATTAAGCGTCTCGATCTATCCCTATAGATCTTGATGCCCAATATACAAGGAGGTTCACCGAGGTCTTTCATTCAAAAATTCTTATTCAAGTATCCTTTTATGCTATCCAAAAATTCTATATCATTTCCAATCAATAATATGTATCCACATATAATATCAAAAATGCTATAGAGCTCCCACTCACTTTCTTGGTAATACAGGATTCATCATAAGTCTTTATAAAACCATATGCTTTGATCACGTCATAAAAGCATATATTCCAACTCCGAGATGCTTGTACCAGTCCATAGATGGATTGTTGGAGCTTGCACATTTTGTTAGCTCCTTTAGGATCGACAAAACCTCCTGGCTGCATCATATACAACTCTTCTTTAAGAAATCCATTAAGGAATGCAGTTTTGACGTCCATTTCCCAAATTTTATAATTATAAAATGTGGCAATTGCTAACATGATTCAGACTGACTTAAGCATCGCTATAGGTGAGAAGGTATCTGTTGGAAATATGCCCTAGAGGCAATAATAAAATGGTTATTATTGTATTTCCTTGTTCATGATAATTGTCTATTGTTCATGCTATAATTGTATTAACTGGAAACCGTAATACATGTGTGAATACATAGACCACAAGATGTCCCTAGTAAGCCTCTAGTTGACTAGCTTGTTGATTAATGGCTAGTTATGGTTTCCTGACCACGGACATTGGATGCCATTGATAACGGGATCACATCATTAGGAGAATGATGTGATGGACAAGACCCAGTCCTAAGCATAGCACAAGATCGTGTAGTTCGTTTGCTAAGAGTTTTTCTAATGTCAAGTATCATTTCCTTAGACCATGAGATTGAGAAACTCTCGGATACCGTAGGAATGCTTTGGGTGTACCAAACATCACAACATAACTGGGTGGCTATAAAGGTGCATTACAGGTATCTCCGAAAGTGTCTATTGGGTTGGCATGAATCGAGACTGGGATTTGTCCTTCCGTATGACGGAGAGGTATCTTTGGGCCCACTCGGTAATGCATAATCATAATGAGCTCAATGTGACTAAGGAGTTGGTCACGAGATCATGCATTATGGAAGGAGTAAAGAGACTTGCCGGTAACAAGATTGAACGAGGTATGGGGATGCCGACGATCGAATCTCGGGCAAGTAACACACCGATAGACAAAGGGAACTGTATACGGGATTGATTGACTCCCCGACATCGTGGTTCATCCGATGAGATCATCGTGGAACATGTGGGAACCAATATGGGTATCTAGATCCCTCTATTGGTTATTGGCCGGAGAGATGTCTCGGTCATGTCTGCATTGTTCCCGAACCCGTAGGGTCTACACACTTAAGGTTCGGTGACGCTAGAGTTGTTATGGGAAATAGTATGTGGTTACCGAAGGTTGTTCAGTGTCCCGGATGAGATCTCGGACGTGATGAGGAGTTCCGGAATGGTCCGGAGGTGAAGATCGACATATTGGATGAAGGGTATTGGAGTCCGGAATTGTTCCGGGGGTATCGGGTGACGACCAGCGTGTCCGAAAGGGGTTTCGGAGGCCCCGACAAGCATTGGGGGGCCTTATGGGCCAAGGGGAGGGGGCACATCAGCCCACTAAGGGGTTGAGCGCCCTCCCACCCCATCTCACATAACTTGGAGAGGTGGGTGTCGGTGTCAAAACCGTCGGATCTCGGGTAGGGGGTCCCGAACTGTGCGTCTAGGATCGATGGTAACAGGAGGCAGGGGACACGAAGTTTTACCCAGGTTCGGGCCCTCTTGATGGAGGTAAAACCCTATGTCATGCTTGATTAATATTGATGATATGGGTAGTACAAGAGTTGATCTACCACGAGATCGTAGAGGCTAAACCCTAGAAGCTAGCCTATGGTCTGATTGTATGTATATATTGTATATCTATCGACTAGCCTGGCCTCGGTTTATATAATGCACCGGAGGCCTAGGATAACAAGAGTCCTAGCCGAATACGCCGGTGGGGAGAAGTCCTTGTCTTGATCACCAAGTCTTGTGGAATCTTCCTTGTATGCGGCAGTTGTCCGAACTGGCCCATGAGTATACGGCCACGGGGGTCCTCGGCCCAATCTATAAGATCGGGAGATGACGTGGTGAGTACCCCCTAGTCCAGGACACCGTCAGTAGCCCCCTCAACCAGTCTTCAAGTTAGAGACGCTCCTTGATTCTTCTGAACTGTTCTTCATCTTCGGTTGCCGGTCTTGAAAACTGGTTCAACAAATCTTCTTTATCTTCGATCTTGAGGATCGCCGAAATGCATTCGACGAGTTTACGCGTCGGGTATCCGAGGAGCCCCTTTAAGTTTCCAGCCTTTATCAATGCCTTGTTTATTTTTATGCCACACCTCGGGTTTGAAGTTGTTCCCGGGAGGCAGGGTCCTCTTGCGTCCGAGCTCCAACGCCGGACTGCATTCGAGGTATCTTTTGCAGCCGAGCACCAACGCCGGACTGCTTCCCAGCTCTAGCGCCGGAATGTATCTGAGCTCCAACGATGGACTATGTATCCGAGCTCCAACGCCGGACTGTATATCTGAGCTCCAACGCCGAAATATATCCAAGCTCCAACATCGGACTATGTCCAAGCTCCAATGTCGGACTATATCCGAGGTGTCATATCACCTTGGTTCAAAAACGTTTGAAGGAGTTTAGCCGAGCTTAACGCCGGAAATGCCCTCTACGGAGCCAACCACTAGCGCCCGAGCTTTATGCCGGACTACTTCCGAGGTGGTGCACCACCCCGAATGTGGCCCGATTTTTGTGAATATTTTTTGTTGGTGCAATTTATTCTCTGCCGAGATATATAGCCAGTAGCCCACAAGGTGTGTATCGGTCTAAAACCCGAGATGCACCTGAAGGATGACGTAAGACCGCTGATCCTAGTAGCCGCTGAGACTCAGGTTGATTTGCAAAATTGGCCTGAGGATCAAGTCCAAGCTCGGCAGAATACTTCGGGACACTAAAAGCGGCGTGCTCAGTCCTCGAGACTCAGGTTGGGTGCGGCTGACCAACCTGAGGATCAAAATCTCCTCGGAAACTGTACTGCACATAATTTTTTTTGCATTGGATAAGCAATGCAGTAGCCGCCGAGACACTGGTCGGGTGGCAACACCAGATCAGGGGATCGATGTGCCCCTTTAATATTTGTAAATAATAAGCCCGAAGCCCAGTAGCCCCCGAGCCTTAATGCGGGCACGGGTGGCCGAATTAAGGATCAATATCCATAGTAAAATCACAAATTATGTGTAATGACTCTATGTATCCAAGTACTTTACGTCATTAATGCTCGGATCCGCATTGTACAAAACTTTGTTGACCGACCATCGGCTTCCACCTCCTTGGCCAGTAGCCAAGGAGTGTTTGTCCTACTTTACAAAACCTTTATGAGGGCAAAGATTTACAACAAACAAGGCAATCTGGCCATACGGTTTTATAAACAAAGGTACGCAGAGAGTTATATTACTGTTTAACAGAAGAAATGTCTTCCAAAGAAAATAGTCTCGCTATCGGTTCCTTTCTTTGGGTTGTCATGCTAAGCATGATCATTAAACCTCAGCTCTAATGTAAGAGCAAAATATCGAGGATTTTGTTTGGGAGGCCAGTTAATAGCCCCCGGTAGTGTTTGGCGACAGTCGGGGTCAAGCCGTAAACACTTCGGCCAATGTTATGAACGGCCCGTCATTTAACATAGTCATCGGATCGCTGACCAGTTTACGCTTATTGTGACAGTCAGTTTTTGGCTTTCTCCACTAAGGTGCTTAACCATGTGAGCTGGAAGCACAATCGCAGTGGTTCTCCCTTTGCACGCCTAGCCGAACAAAATGGAACGTAGGAAGCAAGTGAAGGAGCCGGGCAACCCAACTATTGACCGAAGACACAATTCGAAACAGATGCATATATAGCAATATCTGAGAATGTTTTTGCCGAATCCCTAAAGGTGTCCGGCGTTGCACTGCGAGACTAATGCTGGAAAAGCACAAATAGTTTAAAAGTGCCAAAAAGCTTGGAAAACCAAGAAACGTCAGTAAAAACATGACGTCCGAACAAGATCATGTGTTCGGTGCCAATCCGAAAATTGGTCTTAGAAAAAAGAAGTGCTTCTGTCGTGCTTCAACATGATACATCCTATCTCAAGACTTCGAGCGGGTCAGCCTACGGCTTCAACCTCCTATCCCGAGGGCGGAGTACTTCTCATTAGGCCAGTTTAGCAAACTAAACTCTAGCGGCTTTGGGAGAGAAATTAGGCTCCCCGGCTAGTGACCGCACACTCGCGTCGAAAAAAGGAGTGATAAATAATAATAATAATAAAACTTTGCAACGGCTAAGAAGAAGAACACTTATTATAAAACGGCTCAAATAAACTTAAGAGCCCCCAAGTGACTTGAGTAAAAGAATGATTCCATGTACCGAAGTACTTATGTCATATCTATGTTCAACCGAACTTTAAACGCGTCTTAACCGACCGTCGGCTTCTCCCTCTTCGGTCAAGGACCGAAAAGTGCTATGTACTCCATCTGTCAAGAATATCGACGGTGTTTCTAATAACCAGGCAATCAGGCCATAAGGCTATAATAGACAAAGCGCGCTCAGGGAACTTATGCTATATTACTGCAAAGAGTGAGAAGCATCTTCGAATAAAATAGTACCCCCACCGACACCTTTCTTCGGTGCTCATTGTTATTATGAGACTTGTGCAATAGATTTTTTGTACTCATGAGTTCCGTTGTGTGCTGACCATCATTGAATAACTATAAGAGCGCTAGATTTCGGCTTCACCCAGTCTGAGGTCCGGCTCGGGTGACCTGACAATCGCAGATGTGCTCCCTTTACTCCCTAGCCAAACAATCAGGAACGTAGGGGTAAACACAGGAGCGAGGCAACCCAGCTTGCAAATCACTTAAGTTAATGTGGTGCATATTGTGGCGTAATACACGAACAAGGAACGAAGCCGTACAAGTATAATCATATGCAACAGGAAAAGCTTCATAAAGGAAGCCCCCAAGTAAACGGGGTATTTGAATTTATGCGTCACAAACAAAGTTTGGACAAGGAAATTTTTTAGAAGAAACTTTTTTCCAAAAAAGTATAATGCTTGGTTGAACCGAACGCAAGTTAGAAATTAAAGCTTTGAGTATGAAAGCGACTTAGCTGGTTAATGTGTTCGGTATTGATGACGCGGTCCAAGCTTGATGCGGGGCAAGGTTCCATCCCTCAAGCCGGTCCCGAGGTGGCAGAGCGGAGAGCTTGACACGCCGAAGTGGTGACATAGCATGATCAATGCAGACCGGCAGAGTGACGCCGAAGTCCCTGGATCATTTTCCTGTGCACAAAAAATAGTGCAAACCGGAGATAATAGTAATAATGATAATTAAAAAAAATTGTTGCATAATAAATAATTTATGCAAAGTGAGTAATAAAAGAAATATGGCCTCGCACCGAAGTCAAGTCGATGCAGGGCGTCGGCGTGGTGCAATAAAGGCATGGCAAAGCCTGAATTCGCAGGTCGGTCCGAGCTCCGAGTGCGGCGTTCGCCGGACTATGTACGGAAACTGACCGAACCACCATGCAACTGTCGTTAATGCAGCCACCATTTGATAGACCTGTGTACATATGACGGACAAACCAGAGTAATAATTCCTTGGGAAAAATGAACCCAAACAAGCAAAAAATACTGGGATTAATAGCACCTGGTTTATTTGTTGTAGCAATCCGAAGGAAGGTGATTCCTAAAATTGGGACCCGCTCCACACACCCATTGCCTGATGGGCGATAAAACGACAGCATGGCAATGCTGGTAAGGTTGACTCGCCGAGGCAAAGCCCTCGGCCCAGCTAACATGACGGAGCTGGTCGGCTAGTGACGCCGAAGTGTCCGGAGTAGGTTGATGAAGAGATGGCGAAGCCCCCGGTCCAGCCGAGATGTCGAAGCCTCGATGTCAACCGATTTGTCGAAGTAGGTCAGTGTGATGGACACCAGCTTGAAGAAGCAATAGTGCGGCCCTGTCGATGCAGGTCGTGACGTGGTCGATGCCGGCTTGATGAAGTGACCGTGCGGCAATGCCAGTATGCCTGCTCCGTGTAATCCGTGGGGCGGTGATGTTGGTGATGATTTATCCTTCGTGATGCCGGGCTCTTGTTCGGCTTGCCGAGATGATGATCCAAAGAATTTGAGCTCGGCTCAACAAAGTGACGCCGTGTCTAGCGCAGGTCGGTAGCCGTGGAGTAATATTGCCAGACTGGTTTGACACCAGCATGATGTTGAAGATCATATTCAAAAAGATCTTACAGTTAGTGGGATGTGTTCGGGAACAAAACACAATACCCCATACAAAACTTCCTTCAAAAGGGATGTTTGAAATCCTGTTCATAAAAAAGATGAACTCAGATCAGATTCGTTTTCGCGCAGAAAAAAGATCCGAAAAGTGATGCACTAATCGGAAGTTTCCCGGAGTTTGGACAGTCGGATCGAGCCGAAATTTTGAGAGGTGGTAGATATAGTAATTCCGCAGCTGATCAAAGGTTGGATCTTCCAAAGGACGTCCGAGCTAGAAGCTGGACACCACGCCCTAAACTCATCCAAATTCACGTCAAGATTTGACAGGGCTCCGGTATATCGTGGATTGCCAGAGATTCCTCCATCGGAACTCGACGAAATTTTCCAGGGTTTTTGTAGACTCAATTCTGCAGAATTCCACCAAAGCGATCGTCAAAGCGATACTTGAGGAGGTGGTGGTCGCAGATACGAGTTCGCTGTCCAGAAAAATTGCACGATCGCTTGGGGGAAATGTTGACGTTGAGCCCCCGAGCTCCATAGATGATTCCTCCGTGATCTTGATAGAGATCGGAGTTGATGTTTGATGAAGGCCCTCGTCCGGACATGGTGATCCAAACACGGGGCGCAATTCTTGGTCGAACCAAGGTGACCAGTCAAGCTGGTGACGAAGATGCCGAAGTCGCAGTTGATCTGCACGCGAGCCATCGATCCTTTTGTCGATCACACAGCGGAACTCTCAATGAAAGCACCAATTTCGGTGTCAAAACCGGCGGATCTCGGGTAGGGGGTCCCGAACTGTGCGTCTAGGATCGATGGTAACAGGAGGCAGGGGACACGAAGTTTTACCCAGGTTCGGGCCCTCTTGATGGAGGTAAAACCCTACGTCCTGCTTGATTAATATTGATGATATGGGTAGTACAAGAGTTGATCTACCACGAGATCGTAGAGGCTAAACCCTAGAAGCTAGCCTATGGTCTGATTGTATGTATATATTGTATATCTATCGACTAGCCTGGCATCGGTTTATACAATGCACCGGAGGCCTAGGATAACAAGAGTCCTAGCCGAATACGCCGGTGGGGAGAAGTCCTTGTCTTGATCGCCAAGTCTTGTGGAATCTTCCTTGTATGTGGCAGTTGTCCGAACTGGCCCATGAGTATATGGCCACGGGGGTCCTCGGCCCAATCTATCAGATCGGGAGATGACGTGGTGAGTACCCCCTAGTCCAGGACACCGTCAGTGGGGGCGCCTCCCCTAGGGCAGCCACCCCTCCTAGCTTGGGGGGGCATGTTTCCTAGGGGTGGGGGCGCCCAAACCCATCTAGGGTTTCCCCTGTGGTCGCCGCACCTCCCCTAGGGAACCCTAGAGCGCCTCCTCCACCCCCTTCCCCCTATATATTGTGAGGGAGAGAGAGGGAATCCATACCCTTCCCCTGGCGCAGCCCCTCCCCCTCTCCTACACCTCGTCCTCCTCCTCCGTAGCGCTTGGCGAAGCCCTGCCGGAGAACCACGAGCTCCATCACCACCACGCCGTCGTGCTGTCGAAGTTCTCCCTCAACTTCTCCTCTACCCTTGATGGATCAAGAAGGAGATGACTTCCCCGGGCTGTACGTGTGTTGAACGTGGAGGCATCGTTGTTTGGCGCTTAGATCGGAATCGACCGCAATCTGAATCGCTGCATGTACGACTCCACCAACTACGTTCTTGTAACGCTTCTACTTAGCGATCTTCAAGGGTATGAAGATGCACTCCCTCTCTCTCGTTGCTAGCATCTCCTAGATTGATCTTGGTGACACGTAGGAAATTTTTGAATTATTGCTACGTTCCCCAACAGTCTCATCGTAGTCAACCCCTTGAACTTGTCGAAAACCTTTTGTGACAAGTCGAGCTTTGTGGATGGTGACATTACCATCCGTGTGTGTCTTCTTCTTGAAGATCCATTTATTCTCAATGGCTTGCCGATCATCAGGCAAATCCACTAAAGTCCACACTTTCTTCTCATACATGGATCCTATATCAGATTTCGTGGCCTCAAGCCATTTATCGGAATCTGGGCTCATCATAGCTTCTTCATAGTTTGCAGGTTCGCCATGGTCTAGTAACATGACTTCCAGGACATGATTCCTGTACAACTCTGGTGCGGAACATCCTTTGTTCGACCTACGAGGTCTAGTAGTAACTTCATCTGAAGTTTCACGATCATCATCATTTGCTTCCTCTCTAGTTGGTGTAGGAATCATAGGAACGGATTTCGCAGATGTGCTACTTTCCAAATTGAGAGAAGGTACAATTACCTCATCAAGTGCTAATTTCCTCCCACTCACTTCTTTCGAGAGAAACTCCATTCTCTAGAAATGTTCCATTTTTGGCAACAAAGATCTTACCTTCGGATTTGTGGTAGAAGGTGTACCCAATTGTTTCCTTAGGGTATCTATGAAGACGAACTTCTCCGATTTGGGTTCGAGCTTATCAAGCTAAAGCCTTTTGACATAAGTGTCACAACCTCAAACTTTTAAGAAACGACAACTTAGGTGTCTTGCCAAACCACAGTTCATATGGTGTCGTCTCAACGGATTTGATGTGCCCTATTTAATGTGAATGCAGCTATCCCCAATGCATAACCCCAAAACGATAGTGGTAAATTAGTAAGAGACATCATAGATCACACATCTAATAAATTACGGTTACGGTGTTTGGACACACCATTACGTTGTAGTGTTCCAGGTGGCGTGAGTTGTGAAAATATTCCACATTGTTTTAAATGAAGGCCAAACTCATAACTCAAATATTCACCTCCGCTATCAGATCGTAGAAACTTTATTTTCTTGTTAGATGATTCTCCACTTCACTCTGAAATTCTTTGAACTTTTCAAATGTTGCAGACTTGTGTTTCATTAAGTAGATATCCCCATGTCTTCTCAAATCATCTATGAAGGTTAGAAAATAATGATACCCGCCGCGTGCCTCAACATTCATCGGACCGCATACATCGGTATGTATTATTTCCAATAAGTCATTGGCTCGCTCCATTGTTCCGGAGAATGGAGTTTTAGTCATCTTTCCCACGAGGCATGGTTCGCATGTATCAAATGATTCATAATCAAGTGATTCCAACAGTCCATCTGCATGGAGTTTCTTCATGCGCTTTACACCAATATGACCTAAACGACAGTGCCACAAGTATGTTGCACTATCATTATCAACTTTGCATCTTTTGGCATCAATATTAAGAATATGTGTATCATTACAATCGAGATTCAATAAACCATTCACATTGGGTGTATGACCATAGAAGGTTTTTTTCATGTAAACCGAATAACAATTATTCTCTAACTAAAATGAATAAGGCATTGCAATAAACATGATCTAATCATATTCATGCTCAACGCAAACACCAAATAACATTTATTTAGGTTCAACACTAATCCCGAAGGTAGAGGGAGTGTGCGATGGTGATCATATCAACCTTGGAATCATTTCCAACACACATCGTCACCTCGCTTTTAACTAGTCTCGACAACTCCTATTTGTGTTACCAATCTTAGCAACTGAACCGGTATGAAATACCTAGGGGTTACTACGAACACTAGTAACACACACATCAATAACATGTATATCAAATATACCTTGGTTCACTTTGTTGTCCTTCTTATCCGCCAAGTATTTGGGGTTGTTCCACTTCAAGTGACCATTTCCTCTGCAGTAAAAGCACTTAGTTTCAGGCTTGGGTCCAACTTTGGGCTTCTTCTCGGGAGTGAAAACTTGATTGCCATTCTTCTTGAAGTTCCCTTTCTTTCCCTCGCCCTTTTTCTTGAAACTAGTGGTCTTGTTAACCATCAACACTTGATGCTTTTTCTTGATTTCTACCTTCGCCGATTTCAGCATCGTGAAGAGCTTGGGAATTGTTTTTGTCATCCCTTGCATATTATAGTTCATCACGAAGTTCTAGTAACTTGGTGATAGTGACTAGAGAACTCTGTCAATCACTATCTTATTTGGAAGATTAACTCCCACTTGATTCAAGTGATTGTAGTACGAGACATTCTGAGTACATGCTCACGGGCTGAGCTATTTTCCTCCATCTTGTAGGCAAGGTACTTGTTAGAGGTCTCATGCATCTTGACACTGGCATGAATCTGAAGTACCAATTTTGAGCTCTTGGAATATCTCATATGCTCTGTGGCATTCAAAACGTTTTTGAAGTCCCGGTTCTAAGCCGTAAACCATGCCACACTAAACTATCAAGTAGTCATCATATCGAGCTTGCAAAATGTTCATAACGTGTGTATCTGCTCCTGCAAAAGGTTTGTCACCTAGCGGTACATCAAGGACATAATTCTTCTGTGGAACAATGAGGATAATCCTCATATCACGGACCCGGTCTGCATCATTTTTACTATCATCTTTCAACTTAGTTTTCTCTAGGAACATATCAAAAATATATAGGAGCTATATCGCGAGCTATTGATCTACAACATAGATATGCAAAACTATCAAGACTAAGTTCATGATAAATTAAGTTCAATTAATCAAATTACTAATGAACTCCCGCTTAAATAGACATCCCTAAAGTCATCTAAGTGATACATGATCCAAATCAAATGACCCATATTCGATCATCATGTGTGTCGGTGTTCTGGGAATCGGGGTACCCAGACTTGCCTGCCTGCGGCCCACGGCGTGGCTCCATTAGCGGCTTGGTACGGCCCACCTTCAGCGTCAACAACACAAGACCCTCGAGAGGGGCCAAGCCTCGCGAGGCGGACGACATCAAGACCTCTAGAGGGAGCATCCTCCCTGGGCTGGCTCCTGACGAGCGGAGACTTATATGCAGGCGCCCATCTCGCGAGGTCCGGATGACACAAGCCATGCCGAACAAGGCCAAGCAGGCGCCAGTGGGCGCAGTACAACAAGTTTCCTCTTTGGTGCTAAACAGGAAAGCGTAGGTGCGGAGTCCTGAGGAACCAGCCAAAGGTTTCCATTTCAGTGCTACAAGACCAAGATCGCTAGGATGGCATGACGGAGGTCATCGCCGAGCCCACCATGATGTCCCGACCAGAAGCTTTGTAGGAGAAGACCACCTTATGTTAGGATAGGATGTACTATTGGTCTCCCTTCAAAGTTGGCCGTTGTGGGATCCCTTCTCGCCTTGATTTTGGGGTAAGAGGACAAAGGCCACTATAAATATAGGTTAGCCACCACCATAAAGGAGGTCGGATACCATCGAATCCACTCCTCCCTCACCGGCACACCCCAACACAAGAACAGAACTCCTCAGGTAGTTCTTCCTCTGTACTAGTTCATCCACAGTCCACCTTGATGCTAATCCACCACAAAGTAGGAGTAGGCTTTTACACCGCAAGGTGGCCCGTACCTGGGTAAACTTTCGTGTCTCTTTCCTTTCCTGTTCATCGAGCTAGGCCGTGAGATTGGCAACAAGTAGGCAGACTGGGGAGATCGAGTTCTTTGCACACACCCCAAAGTTTGAATCTTTCTTGGGTCTGCGGATCCCCGAATACGACTACGTGAGATGGGGTAGCCATAAATGGTGAACATCTCTATGTTGATCATATCTACTATATGACTCACGTTCAACCTTTCGGTCTCTAGTGTTCTGAGGCCATGTCTGTACATGCTAGGCTCGTCAAGTTTAACCCAAGCATTCTACATGTGTAAAAGTATCTTACACCTATTGTATGTGAACATAGAGTCTATCACACCCGATCATCACGTGGTGTCTCGAAACGACGACTGTAGCAACGGTGCATACTCCCAGAGAACACTTTTATATTGAAATTAAGTGAAGGCATCATCTTATAATGCTACTGTCGTACTAAGAAAAATAAGGTGCATAAAAGATAAATATCACATGCAATGAAAATATGTGACATGATAGGGCCATCATCATCTCGTGCTTTTGATAACCATCTCCAAAGCATTGTCATGATATCCATTGTCACCGGCTCGACACCTTGATCTCCATCGTAGCATCGTGGTTGTCTCGCCAACTATTGCTTCTACAACTATTGCTAACTCATAGCAATAAAGTAAATCAATTACATGGCGTATGCATTTCATACAATACAGAGACAACCATAAGGCTCCTGCCGGTTGCCAGATATCTTACAAAACATGATCACCTCATATAATAATGTATATAACAACATGTCTTGACCATATCACATCAAAACATACCCTGCAAAAACAGGTCAGGTGTCCTATACTTTGTTGTTGCAAGTTTTACGTGGCTGCTACAGGTTTCTAGTAAGAACCGTTCTTACCTACGGCAAAAACCACAACGGTGTTTTGTCAAGTTTGTTGTTTTAACCTTCTTCAAGGATTGGCCGCAGTTAAATTCTATTCAACTAAAGTAGGAGAAACAGACACCCGCCATCCAGGTTTATGCAAATTAGTCGCATGTCAGTCGGTGGAACCGGTCTCATGTGCGTGGACATGTAAGGCTGATCCAGGCCGCTTCATCCCACAATACCGCCAAACCAAAATAAGAAGTTGGTGGTAAGCAGTATGACTATCACCTCCAACAACTCTTTGTGTTCTACTCGTGCATATCATCTATGCATAGACCTGGCTCATGATGCCACTGTTGGGAAACATTGCATGGAAAACAAAAAAAATTCTACGCACACGCAATGATCTATCCATGGAGATGCATAGCAACGAGAGGGAGAGTGTGTGTACGTACCCTCGTAGACTGTAAGCGGAAGCGTTTCTCAACGTGGTTGATGTAGTTGAACTTCTTCGCGCTTCAACCGATCAAGTACCGAGCGCATGACACCTCCGTGTTCTGCACATGTTCAGCTCGGTGACGTCCCTCGCCTTCTTGCTCCAGCAAGACGTCGAGGTAGTAGATGAGTTCTGTCATGGAATGGTCACGACAGATGTCCTCGTAGAAGGACTTAGTTGTGCAGCCATTGCGACGAGATTAGCTTAAAGGGGTTAAACGGGAAAAAGGCCACATGGAGTTTATACTGGTTCGGCCCCTTGCGGTGAAGGTAAAAGCCTAATCCTGTTTGAGGTTGTATTGCTAGGGTTTCGATTACCAGGGAGCGAATATGCTTTGCCTGGCTTTCGATCTGTTGTCTCTTGCCCTAAGCCGCTGTCAGGTTGTCCCCTTATCTACATGGGTTGACGCCCTGCGGCCTACAGAGTCCTAGCCTGCTCATACAAATGTGTCTGGCTCGGTGACTTATCTTACATGCCTTACAATACAAGTCATACGTACATGGCGGTTGTCGGTGTCAAAACTGGCGGATCTCGGGTAGGGGGTCCCGAACTGTGCGTCTAGGCGGATGGTAACAGGAGACAAGGGACATGATGTTTTTACCCAGGTTTGGTCCCTCTCGATGGAGGTAAAACCCTACTCCTGCTTGATTAATATTGATGATATGGGTAGTACAAGAGTAGATCTACCACAAGATCAAGGAGGCTAAACCCTAGAAGCTAGCCTATGGTATCATTGTTCTTCGTCCTACGGACTAAAACCCTCTGGTTTATATAGACACCGGAGAGGGCTAGGGTTACACAGAGTCGGTTACAATGGTAGGAGATCTACATATCTGTATCGCCAAGCTTGCCTTCCACACCAAGGAAAGTCCCTTCCGGACACGGGATGAAGTCTTCAATCTTGTATCTTCATAGTCCAGGAGTCCAGCCGAAGGTATAGTCCGGCTATCTGGACACCCCCTAATCCAGAACTCCCTCAGTAGCCCCTGAACCAGGCTTCAATGACGACGAGTCCGGCGCGCAGATTGTCTTCGGCATTGCAAGGCGGATTCCTCCTCCAAGTACTTGATAGAAGATTTTGAACACAAAGGTAGTGTCCGGCTCTGCAAAATAAGTTTCCACATATTGCCATAGAGAGAATAATATTTACAAAAATCTAATCTGCTGACGTATTCCATAGCGTGACATCACACCAGGGCCAAGTCTTTATTCGAATCATTTTACTATCCCACCTCAGCGCGTTTAGCGAGGCGGTTTCCTTGGCACGTCTTGTCAAAGCAGAGATCGTGTCCCCTTATTCCAGGATTCTCATCAATACGGGCGTGGGTAACCCAACCACGCCATTGATTACGGCGCTTGGGAGATAAGCGAGTTTTACCAGGCTGGTGGGGACGCATAGTCGTGTCCGCCCATATAAGGGGATAAGGATCCATTTCCGCGCACTCGAGCTCCAACGCCCAAGTCCGCACACCCCACCTCAACCTTCTCCAGCCATGTCCGAAGCGGGAGGCAAGTGGATGGTCTCCTCCGTCACGGAGGGAGACATCAAAAAACTGAGGAAGGCCGGATACTTGTCTAACGACATTGCGCACCGACTTCCCGAAGAGGGGCAGCTCATCCCCACCCCTAGGCCCCATGAGAGGGTGGTGTTCCTCCCCCATTTCCTCCGCAGACTGGGCTTCCTTCTCCACCCATTTGTCCGGGGGCTCATGTTCTACTATGGCCTAGATTTCCACAATCTGGCCCCGAACTTTGTCCTCAACATCTCGGCCTTTATCGTCGTGTGCGAGGCTTTCCTCTGCATCTGCCCCCATTTCGGCCTATGGCTCAAGACTTTCAATGTCAAGCCGAAGGTGGTGCGCGGCACCCAGGCGGAGTGCGGAGGCGCCATGGTGGGCAAGATGCCCAACGTCGTATGGCTCGAGGGCTCCTTCGTGGAGTCCCTAAAGGGGTGTTAATCGGGGTGGTTTAACATCACCGAGCCGGGCGACCTTGAATGGGTCGCAGCCCCCGAGTTCCGATCTGGACCCCCTATGCAGCTCACCTCCTGGAAAGAGACGGTCCTGTCGTGGGGTAAAAAAGGAGAGCTGACCGCACTCCAAACATGCGTCCAAACCCTGGTAGATAAGAAGCTCAAACTTGTCAACGTAGTCCAGGTTATGCTCATCCGCCGGATCCTCCCGTGTCAACAACGGGCTTTCAACCTGTGGGAGTTCGAGCCAGCGCAGCACCGAACTCTGAGCAGGCTCTTCGACACGGCGTACAAAGATGCCTGGAAGGTGCTTTTCAAGGGCGCCGAGGCCCCCGCATCCGCTACCGAGGATCGCGGATTCAGCTAACAGCGTCATGCTAGTGCGGTAAGCTGTTTTTACCTTTTACAGGGTATTAGTTTTTCATAGTTTGACTCTATGCGGGATCTAAGCTCCCTTACCTTTGACAGGATTGGCAGGAGACATCCGGACAGATCAACTGTCCGGCTCCTTCGCCCGAAGGCCCAGCGGACGCTCGCTTGGCGAAGCTGCTGGTTCCGGCACCCTATGTGGTGCCGGAGAAGAAGGCCAAGAAGAAGGCCACGGGGACTCGAAAGAGTGCCCGGCGCCTGGAGGTGTTGGATTCATCATCCGACGACTCCAAGATGCACTCCTCCCGCGAAGACGAGGAGGAGGAAGAAGAGACCTCTCCTCCTCCAGTGGGGGGAGGGAAGAAAAGGAAGGTCGCCCCAACTGGGGAGGCCGAAGGGTCCAAGAAGGGGAAGACCCCTCCTCTGGACTACTCCACCAACGGCGACGACGACGAAGAGGAGTGGCCGCACAGGGCCAAGCCCCTGGCGAGATCGTAAGTATCCGGATACCAGAGTGATTCATAGTATTCCCCCATTGCACAACTTTTCCTTACGTCGAACATGTTTATGCAGTCCACCCAAAGATTGACTCGACGTGTCGTCGAGCGGTTCCTTGGATTCGTCGGATGTGAATTCGCTTCCGACGGCTACCTCCCCCCATCCTACGGACGACGCCGAGGTGGCGTCCCAACAGGTTCCAAGCCAGGAGGAGGTGGTCCTGGAGGCGCCGTAAGGCGACCTCCCGGACTCCAGGCGTAAAGGGGATAGAACCCCCAAGGGCTCCAAGTCCGGCCTTGAGCCGGACACCGCGCCGGAACCTTCAACGGTTCCGGACTTCGGTAGGCAGCCTCCTTCCAAGAGGAGCAAGCCTACCGAGCCGGTGACCTCCGTCCAACCGGAGGCACCGGACAATCTGCTGGAGGTGCTTAACGACGCCTCCATCGACGAGGAGCACCGCACTATTATGAGTGCGGTGATCCAGAAGGTTCAGTCCACCAAGAGTGGACTGACTGAAGCATGTGCCAGCCTTCTAACAGGCTTTGAGGTCTGTAAAGAATATGTAAAAATATTACCGCATAGACAGTAGCCCCTGATGCTCTGTTCAGTGTTCGGAAAGAAAAGCCGAATAGAGGATCTAATAACATTCGCAGGAGTCTAACATAATCAAGTCAATATGCGTATGCAGGCTTCGCTGGTGGCCTCCGCCGCACTGACTGTGGAGGTGGATACGCTGAAGCAAAACCTTGCGCAGTCCGAGAACGAGCTCGGCCATGCCAAGAGGCAACTCGAGGAGAAGGAAGGTAAGTAATACCTTGCACAAGTATATAGAGAAGATGTGGTTTCAAAAAATGACAGGATCAACGTGCTTTTATAGGGGCCACGACCGAGGTGGCAACTCTTAAGAAAGCGCTGTCCGAGGCCGAAAACAGAGCGGCCGCAGAGCGCATAGAGAGAGGGAAGCAGGAGGCGCGGGTGGAGGAGGTGTAGAAAGAGCTCCAGGCTCTCGTGAAAAAACACGAGAGTTTGGAGCTTGACTCAAAGACACAAGAGTCTGAGCTTGCGGCAGCCCTCGAAAGTGCGAAGTCTGCCAAGGCCGAAGCCCAGAATGCCCTCCAAGAAATTGAAGCGATGAAGAAGATAGCGGTGGGTAAGGCATTCATTATGCAAAGTAAGCACGTGAAAGTGAATTACTTGTTACTTACCCGAGTCCGGAGCTCTCTAGGAGCATTCGCAGATTTGCCCCGCAGTGCGTCTGATGCCGCGGCCTACTACCTATCCGAGGAGGGGAGCTCGACAGAGAAGGTGTTCTGGTCTCAGTATGCTGAGGCCGGACACCTGGTGCCTTTGAGCGACCAGCTGAAGCAAATGGTCGAGCTCCACAAGGTGGCCGAACAGGCCAAAAAGGGCCTCATAGTTCGGCTTTGGCCTGGAGAGGCTCTGCCTGGTAGCTACTTCGGGCTGGTGAGGCGGCTGGTGGATGCCTGTCCATGGCTTGAAGTAATCAAGAGCTCCGTCTGCATAGAAGGTGCTCGTAGGGCGCTTGCCCTTGCTAAATTGCACTGGGGCAAGATGGATGCGGAGAAGCTGGTGAAGGATGGGCCGCCGCCGAGCAAGGAGCATCGCGTCCCGGAAGCGATGAGGGCATCCTGAATGGTGCCCGCCTTATAGCGGATGAATGCTCCAAAGATGTAATTTTTGAGTAAACTCGCATTTGTGATCCTGTACGCTGAAAACTTGTTCATATGCGCTAAGCAACGCTTTTGAATTTAAAATATTACCTTCTGTGCGGCCGTTTATCAAATTTGAGCGATGACGAGTCATCAACTTCTGCCCCCATGCCACGAGTGCTGGGGTGTTCAGGATAAACATGAGCACTCTTTTTCCCATTCTTGGGTCCTTCGAGGGAGGCGCTCAACACAACAAACAAGGCAATCGGACTATAATGCTTGAACACTCTCACTTAGCCATAGAATTCTATAATTTTAAATTTCAGCGAAGCCCCTAGTGCTCGGAAGACCGAGTTCGGTGCGCTATCCATGCCTAGGCCGGACAAAGCCGACTCCTCGCTCTAAGCGCCATAAGTCTTTAGAGACTCGAAAACCTCTCGAACATTGACCAGCTCTCGCCTCATCATGACGGTCAGTTTTAGCTTTCTCTACTGAGGTGCTTAGCCTAGCTCAACTGGGGCACAATCGCAGTAGTTCTCCAAGTGCTACCTTAGCCGATATAACGGAACGTAAGGTACCAAAACAAAGGAGCCGGGCAAACCCAACTATTGACCCAAGACATGATTCGGAGCCGATGCATATAATGCTATAAGTTCGGGGTCCCGCACTTGTGAAAGTGTTCGGACTTATCACACCGTATTGTGGGGTACTTAATCCCCTGCCGTATTGGCCTTCCCAAAGTGTACGGGTGCAACATGTCATTAATGAACATATATTCGTAAGAAAGAGTAATGCGATAATAGGCGGAAGCTATGCATTGTTTATTTAAAAAAGCTGCGATCAAAGCAGAACGATACAAATAGTGCAAGAAGCAAAAGATGGGACTATTGAACATGTCCTTTCCAGGGCGAGCTGCGGAATGTCATGTGAAACAGGTATACTGCTCGTTATAGAGACCACCTTAGAGTTCCATAGTGTGGCGTAGCTTTCTGCTTCCCTGGTTTTATCGTTTGTGCGGCAATTGTACTGCCGGACAAGCCCTTCGAAGAATGGAGTCCTGAAAATAAGAGAAAATTAAGAACTCGGCAGCCCCTAGTGCGGTTTAAGTCGCGTTTCGTGCGTGCCGTGATGGTGCCCCTCCCCCTGTGCCCATGGTATTTCCAGAGCATAGTTATGTACGCGCAACACTGGTTTCGCAAGTTCGCGAGGGCTGGGGTTGGGGCCGCATTGCTACGCTTGCTCGGAATGTGCCAGGCAGTCTTGTTGTAGGTTACTCCGGGCGCACTTGACGGTGTCCAGACGTTTAATGGCCGGACTAGAGAATTGCCTTGAGAGGCTGTTTTGTACTTCCGCTACGATAGCCGCCGTATGCTCCTCCGTTCGGAGAGAGTGTTCTGTGTTTCCGTTGACCGTGATGACTCCTCGAGGGCCTGGCATTTTGAGCTTGAGGTATGTGTAGTGCGGCACCACATTGAACTTGGCAAATGCAATTCGCCCAAGCAGTGCATGATAGCCACTATGGAACGGGACTATGTCGAAGATTAACTCCTCGCTTCGGAAATTATCCGGAGATCCGAAGACCACTTCAAGTGTAACTGAGCCTGTACAGTTGGCCCTACACCTGGTATGACGCCTTTAAAGGTCGTTTTAGTGGGTTTAATCCTCGAGGGACCGATGCCCATTTTTTGCACTGTATCGTGGTAATGGAGGTTCACGTTGCTGCCGCCGTCCATAAGGATTCTAGTGAGGTGAAATCCGTCAATAATTGGGTCTAGAACCAATGCGGCGAATCCACCATGACGGATGCTAGTGGGGTGGTCCCTTCTATCAAAAGTGATCGGGCAGGAAGACCATGGGTTGAACTTTGGGGCGACTGGCTCCATCGCGTATACGTCCCTTAGCGCATGCTTCCGCTCCCTCTTGGGGACGTGGGTTGCGTATATCATGTTCACGTTCGCACTTGTGGGGGAAAACCTTTCTGTCCACTATTGTTCGGCGGCCGGGGCTCCTCCTCGTCATTGCTATGCAGCCCCTTGTCTCTGCTTTCGGCATTTAACTTGCCTGCTTGCCTTAACACCCAACAATCCCTGTTGGTGTGATTGGCTGGTTTTTCGGGGGTGCCATGTATCTGGCATGAGAGGTCGAGTATTCGATCCAAACTGGACGGGCCCGGAGTATTTCTTTTGAATGGCTTTTTCCACTGACCGAGTTTAGAGCCTCTGAATCTGGCATTAACTGATGTATCCTCGGCATTGTCGCCGTTAATGCGGCGCTTTTGCTTGTTGCGACGCGAACTGCCACTGCTGTCCTTGGTATCCGAATTACCAGGGCTCTTGGTCATGTTATTGCTGCGAGCTAGCCAGCTGTCTTCTCCCGCACAAAAGTGGGTCATAAGTGTCGTGAGGGCTGCCATAGATTTTGGCTTTTCCTGTCCTAGGTGTCGTGCAAGCCACTCGTCGCGGATGTTATGCTTGAAGGCTGCCAGGGCCTCTGCGTCCGGACAGTCTACGATTTGATTTTTCTTGGCTAGGAACCGTGTCCAGTATTGTCTGGCCGATTCCTCTGGCTGCTGAATTATGTGGCAAAGGTCATCGGCGTCTGGTGGTCGCACATAAGTGCCCTGGAAATTATCGAGGAATGCAGTTTCCAGGTCCTCCCAACAACCAATTGATTGTGCTGGAAAGTTGTTAAGCTAATGCCGAGCTCGTCCTTTAAGCTTGAGTGGGAGGTTTTTGATGGCGTGTAGGTCATCACCGCGGGCCATGTGGATATGAAGGAGATAGTCCTCGATCCATACCGCAGGATCTGTTGTTCCATCGTATGATTCGATGTTCACGGGTTTGAAACCCTCGGGGATTTGATGGTCCATTACTTCATCTGTGAAGCATAGTGGGTGTGCGGCGCCTCGGTGTTGGGCTATATCATGACGCAGCTCAAACGAGCTTTGTCTACTGTGTTTGGCCCGGCCGGATTTACTGTATCCGGAGTGACGATTACCGTCTCGTGCCATGGGGTGCCCACGCGATCCGTAGATCGATATTGTTTGCCTTGCCTTGTCCTCCAATATATCTCGCAGGTCTGGCGCATTTTCCCGTGCCTTGGTATTTTTTGAGCGGCACCGGGGTGCGGCTTGAGTGGAGGGCCAAGAGGCCTCTTTGTCGCGGCCACGGGTGGCCAGTCGGCCGCGTCATGCGCTGGTGATGTAGGTTTAGGAGCTTCCTCCTCTAATCGGGGTTGCAACCTGCGCTTTGGGTAGCTCTTGGAGGGGCGTTCGAGTTCATACTCTTCGGCCGCAAGGACTTCAGTCCATCTGTCGGCTAGCAAATCTTGATCTGCTCTAAGTTGTTGCTGTTTTTTCTTGAGGCTGCTTGCCGTGGCCATAAGCCTGCGTTTGAAACGCTCTTGTTCGACGGGATCCTCCGGCACGACAAATTCGTCGTCGTTGAGGCTTGCCTCGTCTTCGAAGGGAGGCATATAATTATCTTCCTCGACCTCTCTGTCTGCCACTCTCTCATGAGGGCTGGCTTCTCCATCCTCCTGTGCTGAATCTTGCTGGAGGTGGTTGTCTTCGGCACTGTTCGGGGTGTTATTATTTCCCGTGTCGGAATCACCATTTTTGCTTTGGTGGGATTTAGAGCGGCGCCGCTGACGCCGGCGCTTAGGCTGCTTCTTGGAGGGTTCATCCTCCGCTGTTCCATCACCATTTCCTTCTTTTGGGGTGTCCACCATGTATATCTCATACGACGATGTATCTTTCCAGTGCCCTATAGGGGCAGGTTCTTGATCGTCTCTTGCATCGGCGTCCATACTGTTGATGTCTTCGGAGTCGAAGTCGAGCATGTCGGTTAAATCATCGACAGTGGCTACGAAGTGGGTGGTGGGTGGGCTTTGAATTTCTTCATTGTCCGCATCCCAACCTTGCTGACCATAGTCCGGCCAGGGCTCTCCTGATAAAGAGAGAGACTTTAGTGAATTCAGAATATCGCTGAAGGGCGAGTGCTGAAAGATGTCTGCGGCGGTGAACTCCATGATCGGCGCCCAATCGGGTTCGATCGGTAGGGGCGCGGAGGGCTTGGAGTCTGGAGAGGAGTCCGGCTCCTCGGAGTCACGGGCTTCGCAAAGAATAGGGCTGGTGTTCGGCTCGATCACCGTAGACATTGCAGCCACCGAGGCGGTGTCCAGCCACCCATCCTAGATTCGCGCAGTTGGCTCCGAATTAAGGGTCGGAGCTGATGCGGGTGCGGCCTCCATGGCACCGTTGGGCGGCAGAGCTAGATCATGCCCATTATGACAGTGCGGCGCGCTCGGCTGCGGCTCGAATCCGTCGAAGATCAAGTCTCCGCGGAGGTTGGCCGTGTAGCTCAAACTTCCAAATCTGACCTGATGGCCAGGGGCGTGGCTTTCGATCTGCTCCAGATGGCCAAGCGAATTGGCCCACAGTGCAAAGCCGTGAAATACGAAGATCTGTCCAGGGAGAAAAGTCTCACCCTGGATCGCATCATCGTTGATGATCGAAGGAGCCATCGGGCCTAAAAGTGACGACACAGAGGAACTCTCAATGAAAGCACCAATGTCGGTGTCAAAACCGGCAGATCTCGGGTAGGGGGTCCCGAACTGTGCGTCTAGGCGAATGGTAACAGGAGACAAGGGACATGATGTTTTTACCCAGGTTCGGGCCCTCTCGATGGAGGTAAAACCCTACTCCTGCTTGATTAATATTGATGATATGGGTAGTACAAGAGTAGATCTACCACGAGATCAAGGAGGCTAAACCCTAGAAGCTATCCTATGGTATCATTGTTCTTCGTCCTACGGACTAAAACCCTCCGGTTTATATAGACACCGGAGAGGGATAGGGTTACGCAGAGTCGGTTACAATGGTAGGAGATCTACATATCCGTATCACCAAGCTTCCCTTCCATGCCAAGGAAAGTCCCTTCCGGACACGGGACGAAGTCTTCAATCTTGTGTCTTCATAGTCCAGGAGTCCGGCTAAAGGTATAGTCTGGCTATCCGGACACCCCCTAATCCAGGACTCCCTCAGCGGTTTTACACTTACGGGCCTTAAGCTGCCTTCAGGCTTGGGCCCTCTAACAAGCCTGTCTTATGAACCGCCATCTTCAATATACTCTTGGGCTTCAAGGAGATGATCCACCATTGGGATAACCCGGCCCCTCCTGGGCGGGTCATATCCAATAGCCATATCCCCAACATTAGGCCCCAGGTTGATTTGAACTTCATCATGTCAATCTTCAACACTTAGAAAAAATCCTTCTTTACCTTTACCTTGTAATCTGTAACCCGCCATGACATCATCTCCTAATATTGTGGTAACCTGCCATGATGTCACCTGTTATTAATACCATACACGTCCCAAATCTTTAATAAATCTTTCTGTTACTGATCCTCCGAAAATAGAGGCGCCCATGCCATCACATATCCATTTTCTTGTCTCCTCGATTCCCGTGCATGCCACTTATCCCTTCAGCCTTATAAATATTGCCACATGTCCTCTTTTCATTCTTCCCCTTTTCTCTTCTCACCTTCTTCTTCCTCATCGCGATGCTCAAGTGCGCCCAAGTTCCGCCGCTGTCATCCTTCGTCCACTGCTTCGACTCCAGCCGCTGCATCACCCAGAACAGACCAGAACATCGCGGGGCTCCTCCACTGTGCCATCAGCGTCGGTAAGTCTTCTCTTTCCTCGTAATGGATCTGTCTTTAGTGTTTCCTTGTTCATCACTGTTCATCACCACCCCTCCTTCTCCTTCCTAGATCGTATATCTTTGATCTAAAAACAACACAGGCCATGCGTGATAGCTGTTTTAGCACTCGTTTTCTCATATCAGACTATATCCTCATTGCAATAGATCTCATTTGGGCACTCCCATTTTTCGGCTGCCGCCACCTTAGGTTTAGATTTTATTTTCGTTTTTCTGAACTGCCGTAGATCCAATCTTATCACTATAATATGTAAAACCTATTTGTCCCAACGGTTAGTAGAATTTTCTCTTGTCAGATTTTGAATATCAGTGCTGGTCATGGCGGCTTACATCACCGGCTTACCATTACCCATATATCATTAGGATCCATTTAAGCCGCCATGCTGAATATGTACTGTAGCTTTTACTTCAGGCTTATGGGAATGTATTAACTTAAACCGACAAACTTTCTTCTCTTTTAGGCTTCTTTGTTCACAATGCCGCCAAAGAAAGACACTTCATGTAACTGGGTTCCCTCCATCGTCACTGAGAACACATTGAAAGATTTTGTCAAAGTTGGGTACTTGCCAGCGAAAAATGTCATGCATTATTGCGCCCCTACTCCAAGTGAAGAAAAACCTCGGCCCAAAGATGACAAAGTCATTGTGTTTACTGATCATATGAATCGGGTCTTCTCACCACCCAGTTCCAAATTTTTCCGAGATGTTCTGCACTTCTTTCAACTCCATCCTCAAGACATCGGACCGAATTCTGTGTCAAACATCTACAACTTTCAAGTCTTCTGTGAAGTGTATCTTCAAGAGGAGCCTACTATGAAACTCTTTAGGGATTTTTTCTATCTGAACCGCCAAATCGATTTTACAAACGAGCCCAGCTTGGAACCTAGCGGAATCTCAATCCAACGAAGAAGATACTCCATCTTCCCTTATGCTCGCCTACCAAGTCACCCCAAGGATTGGAACCGGACATGGTTTTTACCGCAAGGACACCTCTCCAGCTGACGAGAATCCATTGTCGGGTTATCATACTGAACGTCTTGACCCGAAGCATAACCTTTCGGAAAAGCTCTCACACGCTGAATGTAAAAAGCTTGCTCCCACAATTGCGAAGGTCAAGGCTCCGCTGGGAAACGGACTAACTGCCATTGATTTGGTCCGGTGCTGGGTCTCATGGTGAATCATACCCTTGAGCTGCCGACCCGGCTTAGTGTGTACTTATACAGGCAGTATAAAGGATCCATTAGGCCACAGCCCCTTGCGTTTAATGGATGATGCAATTACTGAAATGACAAAAACTCTTCTGAGTGAAGATACTGAAGATTGCAGCAAAGTGGGTCTGAACCCTTTCTACACACTTAACCCGCCGCCAGATGTGTGCCTCTTAACTTACTTTACTTTCATCTCATCAGTCAGATATTGCACTAACTAAAATTTACTGTCTTTCACAGGCTAAATCTGATTTTTGGAAGGCAAAGTATGACCATGAAGCCGCCAAAAAGGCGAGGGCTGCCAAGAGAGCCACCAAGAAGCCCACCAAGAAGCATAAGAAGAAACCAAGCGCATCTGGGATGTTTGAGCTAGATGATAGCTCTGAGTCGGAGGTAGCCCTTGACTCCCTTGGCACCTTTTTCAATTATCTTATTGACTACTCTCTGGATGACACGTTGGCCAGCCAAGTAGTTGAATAAGAGGTAACCATTATTCCCTCCGGCTTAACACCTTTGCCAAGAAACAAATTTCGATGAGTAATCCAGAAAGTAAGTTTTTCACACCCCTTAGCTCACTTGGATCCTCACTTTATTTTGAAGCAACAGCAGCACGAGAGCCGGCGCCAGACTCGGAACAATGGCGGTGAAGAGTTGTCCTCCGGGTTACCAAACACTCCAGTTCCATAGAAACGCCAAAACGAGGTCCTTTCAAGCTTAAATTCTCTTTATCCGCTGTCGGGTCTCATTCACTAGTCACTCAATTCTTCTGATTCAATTTAGTAGGAGGTTTCCCATTCTTCCTCTGGCTACTCATCACAGACCCGGCTGCCGGCTTTCAAGGCTGCCCTTGGGTAATAATACTTACTATTTGTTTTATACCTCTCTATACTCTAATGATCATATCAACTTGTCACAACCGATGTAGTGGACCAGCAAAGCCTAGTAAGAAGGCAAAGATGAACAAACCAACTGAGGCACCTGAAGTTGTTGAAATGGAGCAGCAAGTCTCTGCACCCTAAGTCTTTGAAAATAGCCAGAAGAACCTATCTCTGACGCTCCACCTGAAATTCCTGACCTCTCTGTTCATCAGACCAATACTGACCCTTTGAGCATTGAACCAACGAGCTCATTTAAGTCGTCAGAGACTCATGCTATTGACGGTCTGATCACAGTCACCGGTTTTACACAACCGGGAAATCTGACTGTCTTGGCCAAGCACTCTGCCAAGCAGGAGGTTATTAGGATGCGGAAAGTGAGGTTTGACATCTCCCACTATGCATAACTGAGCAGCGGTGAAATTCTGTCTGGCTACTTCAACTAGGTACACTCCAGCCGCGATCTTGAGATCGACATGGTGAAGCAGATGCATCAAAAGTATGAGGTGTTACTTCCGGCCTTAAATATGTTATATACATCCTGCCAGACCCCAAATCTACTGGTTATGATATGATCGAATATGCTATAGACTTAGAATAATCTATAAGCATCCGTAGTAGAATCCTTCCTATGCCGGTTGTCATAGTTAGAATTAAACCGGATGTTTAAACAATTTACCATTCCATCTGTAGTCCCCAAGGGCCGGTTTAATCAGCATGAATGAGCCGGTCCTATTCACCATTGTGTAAAAATGAAAGCTTATCTGTGTAGCCCCCATGAGCCAGTTGTGATTGTTTACAGCACAACCGAGTCATCTTAAAATAGTAGGAAGACACAAGCGATATGCATTAGCCCCCAAGTGCCAAGTAGTCTTGCTTGCAAAGTGCTTGGGACTTATTCACATGAATCGTTTTGTATGAATAATTTTTTCAGCAGGCATTAGCCTCCAAGTGCCAAGTGTTTTTGCTTGCAAAAGACTTGGGACTTACCGTGTAACCCTAATACGAACATGCTGACAATTCTGTGTTTCACATAGGCTGCTACTGCTAAACTTGAATGACAATTAACTGATGCAAACACCCGGCTGGTGAATCAGGAATCTGAGACCCAGAAGGGTGAGTCAAAATTCCAGTTCAGCATATCTGAGACGGAAAAACTGAAAGCCAGCTTTGATGCATAGAGAAAAACATGGGCTAAAGAAAAAATTGCTTTGACGCAACGAGCTGAAAAAGCAGAGGCGGCTCTTCAAGAGGTGACCACTAAGCTCACCGGCTTAAAACACCGTGTATCTCAGATGGTTTCTGCTATCTTTGGTGAGTCGCCTCACTGTCCATCCCAAGTGAATCTTTTTCTTGATTGTATAAACCGCCGATAACCAATCTGCAATTTACTCAGGTCCAAGGAGCAGCAATCTTAACCAAGATATGCTTTTGAAGCTCATAGCCGTTTATACTCTTGTTGAACAACTTTATACTAGAGCTCAGCGCACCTTAGCTACTATTTCTCCAACAAACCAAGGACCCAACCTGCTAAGTGATGTGTTGAAAAAATTGTCAATCCTGCCTACAAGGATTCAGGAGATAAAATAGTCTTGTGCGAGAGCCGGCGCTATAACAGCCTTGAGCCGTGCCAAGGCATGGGTACTGAAGCTAGACCCGGTAGAGGTGGCTACTAGGTATCCAAGCCTGAAGGAAGATGGCACTCCTTTTGACAAGCAAGACTTCGCTGCTTGTGTTAAATAAATTCATCCTCATGCGACAGTAATTGCTGAAGAAACCAATCTCTCCAAATATCAGCCGGCTTACGACGCAGAAAACCAGAAGATGCCTACGCTAATGTATAAAGTGATGGATCTGATCCCTCCAATTCATAAGCACACTTTCACCCCTGAAATTGACCCTTCGAATATTATTGATGATGAATCTGAATTATACGCCTTACGTGGCATTGATTGGTCAACACCAAACTTCCAGACGGCGAAGGAGGACAAAGAACCGGAAAAGGATGATCCAGAGCCTTCAAGTCAGCAAGGTCAAGAAGAATGAACCGCCAAGCGGTTTAATGTGATCCGTAGAAAGAACACTTGATCTTATTTGGCTCATGGAGTCATGTAATTGGGTAGTGGAACTTTAATCTGCCGTGCCATCGTGCATGCTTCTGTTTTGCACAATACTGCTAATCCTCCAATGTAAGAAATCATCAGTTTATGCTTATGAGAGCGTCAGACTACTTATTACCCTGCACTCAAAATAGATCACAAGTGCCCTGGCGGTTTACCGCCGGGTGGGTCATGATGCCCAAGTGAAGCCACTAGGGACAAATAGTCTATAACCAGAGCCGGTCTGACCATAATGCTGACATAATGAAATGTCGTACCTGTGGTATACGCTTAGATTGCCGGTTTTGACGCAATCAGAGTTTGTAGAGCTATAACTCTAAATTTATGATATTCTGGCGACTTAGAGTCTACCATCCTGGCAGGTTGTCGAGACCCAAAAGATGCTTCAAAGATGAGCCATAAGTAGGGCAGCTTGGCCTGATACGTAAAAACCAGATGGGGAAAAGAGATGAAAGAATAAGAAATCGAAAAATTCGAGGCTTTTGTAGGCCACCAAGACAAAGTGTCTTCTTCGATGAAACTAGCCTGAGCCACTGGAAGGTACGTGCTTTCCGTGAGCCGGCACTCATAGTACCCAATCGACATTTGAACCCAGATATAGTCAGGTCTTGTTTAAAGATAGACTTATCAGGAGAACGCGGGGTCAGAGTAGGAGCACGCATCACGGGCCGATTTATCCAAGTTTCAAGGAAGGAGGCTTATGAAGCCTGGATCTATCCTGACTATCTGTAAGCCGTGCTCTCGCATGACAAACCACTGTTTGAACCATAACAAGCTCAGATCTTTGGTTGAATATGCCATAAAGATTGATTGTTAAGAGTTCGACTGGTCAATCAGGATGACCCGATGGAGTTGAAGCAGCTGGTATACAGGTAGGATGACCCGGAAAGATTATGTTCTCTTTTGTCGAATACGCCTATGTTTGAACAAGATAACCTGGTCAAGAGGGTAGTCACGCTATGTTCTCTTTGGTCGAATACGCCTATGTTTGAAGAGGAAGCCCCCAAGTGACGTACTACAAATTGTGCTCATCGGGGACCTATGTTTGAGCTATGTTGTGCATCCAACTCTCTTTGGTCCCTGTAGTTTGGGCGTCAAGCCTCTTAAGCAAACATATAAGATGACGATAAGGCCTCAACTTCGATGAAGAGAAATGACAAAGGCCCTGAATTATCAGGGATGTCGGCTTTATTATATGGTTTATAATATATACATCATCAAACTATGTACATCATGTGAGCCAGTGGCTCAAGTATAGTAGGGCCGAAGATGAGCAATGTTCCACGGCCGACGGGTCTCCTCCTTCGATGTGCGTGAGTCCTTGTGGTCTCGAACATCAATAAGGCAGTATGACCCATTATGAAGATTCTTGCTGACCACAAAACGTCCTTCCCAAGTTGGTCATAGTTTATACATATCCGTGTGATCCTGGATGAGCCAGAGCACTAAGTCGCCCTCTTGAAAGGTTCTGGTTTTGACCCTGCGGCTGTGGTAACGACATAGATCTTGCTGGGAAATCACCGAATGAGCCACAACGAGGTCGCGCTCCTCATCTAACATGTCAAGTGCGTCTTGACGGGCCTTTTCATTGTCAGCTTCAGCGTAATTCGCCACCCAGGGTGAATCATGACGGATGTCACTAGGGAGAACCGCCTCTCCTCCATAAAAAATGAAGAAAGATGTGTAACCCTAGTTCTGTTGGGGGTTGTATTGATACTCCATAACAATAAGGGTAATTCCTCCACCCAACAACCCGACATTCTTTGCAAAGGAACTATAAGCCGTGGCTTGATGCCTCACAAAATTTCTTGATTAGCCCATTTTGCTTGACCATTGGACTAGAGGTGAGCCACAGAGGAGACATCAAGTCGAATATGCTCTCATTGACAAAATTCTTTCATAGCACCTTCAGACAGATTAGTGCCATTATTTGTGAACTTAACCGTTGTTGCGGCATCACACTTGCTAACTGGCTCTGCTTCAACCCACTTAGTGAACTTGTCAACTGCCACCAAAAGGTGGGTCTTCTTATCTGGGGACCTCTTAAAAGGCCCAACCATATCAAGCCCCCAAGTTGCAAATGGCCAAGTAATGGGAATCATTCCCAACTCTTGAGCCGGAACACGAGCTCGTCGTGAAAATTTCTGACAACCGTCACATCTGCTGGCCAAATCCTCAGCGTCAGCATGAGCCGTCAACCAATAAAAACCGTGACAAAAATCCTTGGCGACGAGAGATTTAGAGCCAACATGATGATCACAATCTCCTTCATGAGTCCCTCGCAGAATCTCACAGCCTTCTTCAGGAGAAACACAATGTTGAAACGCTCCTATGACACTGTGATGGTGGAAATCCCCATTAACAATTGTCATTGACCTAGATCGCCGGGTCATCTGCCTGGCTAAAATCTCATCCTCGGGTAACTCGCCCGGGTCATGTAAGCCAAATACGGCACTGTCCAATCAGGAATAGCATGAAGAGCCACCACCAACTATGTTTCCGGGTCGGGAACAGCAAGATCCTCCTCTGTAGGCCACTTGACAAAAGGGTTAAGCAAAATATCCGCAAAGGTGTTAGGTGGTACCGGCTTACGCTGAGACCCTAACCGGCTTAAAGTGTCAGCCACCTCATTCTTCCTGCGATCAATATGCTCAACTTGGTAACCCTTGAAGTGACCCGCAATAGCATCAACCTCTCGATGATAAGCCGCCATGAGTGGATCCTTGGAATCCCAAGTATCATAAACTTGCTGAGCTACCAAATATGAGTCGCCAAAGCATCTCACCCGGCTTAGATTCATCTCCTTGGCCATCCGAAGACCGTGGAGAAAGGCTTCATACTCAGCTGCATTGTTAGTATAGGGGAACATTAACCGAGAACATAAGGAAATTTATCACCTCATGGGGAAGTCAAGACAACTCCAGCCCCCGAGCCTTCCAACTGCCTGGACCCATCAAAGTGAATAGTCCAATATGCGTTATCTGGCTTTTCCTCAGGCATATGCAACTCTGTCCAATCATTGATAAAGTCCGCGAGTTCTTGTGACTTGATGGACGTTCAAGGCACATACTTTAAACCATGGGGTCCAAGGTCAATAGCCCACTTCACGACCCGGCCTGTGGCTTCTCTATTTTGAATGATATCCCCTAAAGGAGCATAACTAACCACAATAATGGGGTGACCTAGAAAATATTGCTTAAGCTTCCGGCTTGCCATGAAGAACCCATACACAAGCTTCTGCCAGTGCAGATACCTCTGCTTGGATTCAATAAGCACCTCACTGATGTAGTAGACCGGTCGTTGAACTGGATACTCTTTGCCTGGTTCCATCCTTTCCACCACAATAGCAACACTAACAGCTCGTCTATTGGCAGCCACATATAACAGCAAGACCTCTTTATCAATGGGAGCAGCAAGAACCGGCGACTCAACCAACTGTCTCTTCAGATCCTCAAATGCTTGATTAGTAGCATCACTCCAAAGAAAGTGGCCTGTCTTCTTCATCATCTGGTAAAGAGGGATAGCCTTCTCACCTAACCGACTTATGAACCGGCTTACGGCTTGATACGTCTGCAACGTATCTACTTTTCCAAACACTATTGCCCTTGTTTTGGACTCTAACTTGCATGATTTGAATGGAACTAACCCAGACTGACGTTGTTTTCAGCAGAATTACCATGGTGTTATTTATGTGCATGAGCAAACGTTCTCGGAATGACCTGAAACTTCACAGAGCAACTTTTCAGAAAATATGAAAAATACCTGCAAAAGATGAAGGCCAGGGGGCCCATCACCTGCCCATGAGGGTAGAAATTATCGTGTTTTACGATACGGAGCCGCCGTCAAGCCCTAAAACCTCTCGGGAGGGCTGATCTGGAGTCCGTTCGGGGCTCCGGAGAGGGGAATCCGTCGCCATCGTCATCATCAACCATCCTCCATCACCAATTTCATGATGCTCACCACCGTGCGTGAGTAATTCCACCGTAGGCTTGCTGGACGGTGATGGGTTGGACGGGATCTATCATGTAATCGAGTTAGTTTTGTTAGGGTTTGATCCCTAGTGTCCACTATGTTTTGAGATTGATTTTGCTATGACTTTGCTATGCTTAATGCTTGTCACTAGGGCCCGAGTGCCATGATTTCAGATCTGAACCTATTATGTTTTCATCAATATATGAGTGTTCTTGACCCTATCTTGCAAGTCTATAGTCACCTATTATGTGTTATGATCCGTTAACCCCGAAGTGATAATAATCGGGATATTTACCGGTGATGACCGTAGTTTGAGGAGTTCATGTATTCACTATGTGTTAATGCTTTGTTCCGGTTCTCTATTAAAAGGAGATCTTAATATCCCATAGTTTCCGTAAGGACCCCGCTGCCACGGGAGGGTAGGACAAAAGATCTCATGCAAGTTCTTTTCCATAAGCATGTATGACTATATTCGGAATACATGCCTACATTATATTGATGAACTGGAGCTAATTCTGTGTCACCCTAGGTTATGATTGTTACATGATGAACCGCATCCGGCATAATTCTCCATCACCTATCCATTGCCTATGAGCTTTCCACATATTGTTCTCGCTTATTTACTTTCCCATTGCTATTGCTATCATCACTACAAAATACCAAAAACATTGCTTTTACTACTGTTACCTTTTGTTACCATTGTCACTACTATCATATTACTTTGCTACTAAATACTTTGCTACAGATATTAAGTTTCCAGGTGTGGTTGAATTGACAACTCAGCTGCTAATACTTGAGAGTATTCTTTGGCTCCCCTTGTGTCGAATGAATAAATTTGGGTTGAATACTTTACCCTCGAAAACTGTTGCGATCCCCTATACTTGCGGGTTATCAAGACTATTTTCTGGCACCGTTGCCAGGGAGCATAGATCTATTCTTTGAGTCACTTGGGATATATATCCGCTTATCATTATGAAGAACTTGAGAGATCCAAAAACCAAGATCTATCCCTCAACTACGAGGGGAGGTAAGGAACTGCCATCTAGCTCTGCACTTGATTCACCTTCTGTTTTGAGTAAGCTTGCGACACCTACACCTGCTTCTGCTATTCATTCTGATATGTCGCATGTTATTGATGATGCCACTTCTGTTATGCATGATACTAATGATGAAACTACCTCTATGCCTGATACTATTATGCCACTTAGTGATTTTCTTGATGAACAACTTGCTAGGGCTAGAGAAATTGAAAATATTGAATCTGATGATACTGATGAAAGTGATGATGAAGAATCATTTGTTATTCCTAAGGGTTATTGTCGGTGTCAAAACCGGTGGATCTCGGGTAGGGGGTCCCGAACTATGCGTATAAGGCGGATGGTAACAGGAGGCAGGGGACATGATGTTTTACCCAAGTTCATGCCCTCTTGATGGAGGTAAAACCGTATGTCCTGCTTGATTTATTCTTGATGATATGAGTATTAAAAGAGTTGATCTACCACGAGATCTGAGAGGCTAAACCCTAGAAGCTAGCCTATGGTATGATTGTATGTTGTCCTACGTACTAAAACCCTCCGGTTTATATAGACACCAGAGGGGGCTAGGGTTACACAAGGTCGGTTACAAAGGAGGAGATATCCATATCCGTACTGCCTAGCTTGCCTTCCACGCCAAGTAGAGTCCCATCCGGACCCGAGACAAAGTCTTCAATCTTGTATCTTCATAGTCCAACAGTCCGGCCAAATGATATAATCCGGCTATCCGGATACCCCCTAATCCAGGACTCCCTCAGTAGCCCCCGAACCAAGCTTCAATGACAATGAGTCCGGCGTGCAGTATTGTCTTTGGCATTGCAAGGCGGGTTCTTCTCCATATTTCGAACGTTTGTAAAGCAGTGTCCGGTCCCATAAATGTTTGGACCCCTTGGCTTTTGCGCCCAATAAGGGCTATCTCCCACGCGTCGAATTAATACGAGGCGCTAGGGCGTTTTTACATTCGCCCCCTAGCTAGATAAATAAATTGTCTATTAAAAGGATGAGGATTCTTAGATCTGATCCATACCATCCCCCCCAGCGAGAATCCATCAGAGCGCGCTTCGAAAAGGTCCATTCCAGCATGGCCGACCTCCGTAGCTCCTCCTCCTGCGCTCGTAGCCCTAAGCCCGGTGATTGGGAGAGGTGTTCAGTCCCACACAGTCGATTAATCGAACTGCAGACTAAGGGATTTCTCCCTCCAGCATACATGGTGCCCGTTCGAGTCGGGCTTGCCACCTACAATGGCGGGGAGCAAGCGAAGAGCTTTCCCAGTCCCTCTACGGTGGAGCGGGTCTGCCTTGTTCCTTATTTATTAAGGGGACTCAGATTTCGAATTCATCTGTTCCTCCGCGGGTTCCTAGAGTTCTACGGCCTCCAATTACACAATTTCACCCCTGCCTCCATTCTACACATCACCGGCTATGTCGCTCTCTGCGTGTTGTTCCTGGGCTGCGAGGCTCATTTCGAGCTATGGAAAATGTTGTTTTGCCTCGTCCCTCGCACACAGAGGGGGTCACTTTATCAAGTGAGCGGAGCCGAAATATGGCACATCGCCGGAATTGGATACCTGTCCGATACCCCGAAGAAGTTGTCCGAAGACTGGGTTTCGGAATGGTTTTATATGGAGGACGGTCCCCTTCCAGACCCTGTTCGGCGGGGTCTTCCTGAATTCAGCAATGCTCCTCTGAAGAAACGCCGAAGTTGGCGCCCACGGAGCCCCCAGGAGGAAGATAATGGAGAAGTCCTTTACCTGATGAACCGGATTAAAGCACTGGCTCAATCAGGATTGACAGTAATCGAAGTTATGTCGATTTGCATAATGCAGGGAGTGCAACCACTTCAATATCATGGGCACCCCTTGTGGTGCTTTAACGGGGCGGATGATGCCACCCGCTGCGGGCGCAAGGGTCCGGACAATGCTGCCGCTTTAGCAAAAAAATTGTCCGAATTGTTCAAGGGAGAGGAAGAGGAGTTCATCCACATCAAGCCACGAGATGGATTCTCCATGTACAATCCTCCAAGATGGGTAAGTTATATACCCTTACTCCCATTCTTCCCGCATTCTTTGTCGTAAGTATTCACCTTGCCATTTTGCGGCAGGAACTGCGAAAAGCCATAAAGGAGGTCAGCAGCCCCTCTCCACAACCGGAGGACCCTGACCGGGCCCTCAACTCCGGACTCGAAGAAGATCCGGTCATATTCGTGGAGCTGATAGACCGGCAGTTCTATCAGCTAAGTTACGATGATGCCATGGTGGCCATTACGGCCGACTATCCCGGACTGCTTCATGCATCACACGTAAGAAAAACCAAAAATCCCAACTCCAAAAACTAGGATCCCCTTTTAGACACTTCACCTACCATATACATATGCCGTTTTTACAGGGAAGGCATTCGGGACGCCCTGCCGAACCCACAGCAACTCGCCAACAAGAGGCACCGAGGCCGGGCAGGCCAAAAAGGAAGGCGGTCAGGATGGAGACGACGGCGCAAAGGTATAACAGAAACCCCACTCCGTGGTTGTCGTCTTTCTCAAAATGTAATGACGCCCGTGTTTCTTTAACAGAAAAAACGCTTGCCGGAATATGTCCGATGATGTTGCTAATCACGCTTCCACCAGTCGGGCGCCAGGACCGGACATAGAGGCGGAAGCCGATATGGGGCGGGCGTAGGATAATCCTCCTACAGAGGATGCGGATAGATTAGCCGCCACAAATTCAGAAGTGGAAAGCGCCATGAATCATAGGCTCCGCCAGGCCGTACTCCGCGACGCTTGTTTCTCACCAGAGGCATTTGATGCCTTCAATTCTGGAGAGGCGTACCTCCGTGCTGCTCAAGATGGTCTAGCCAGAGCCACGGATCAGTATGTAAAGGATGTACGGGTAAGTAAATCTGATGATTATATGTATCGGTAGCCCCTGAGACTTGAAACAGTTAGCCGAACTGATTTAAGGATCATCTTTATTGTGCAAGTTCTTACAGAGAAGAATACTCGGCTATTACAGGAGCTGGAGGAATGCAAGGCCCAACTACGGGCCGCTATTGCCGCATTGAAGGAACCAAAAAAGTCCCCCACTGGTAAAATTTAAAGAATGATGGTTACCATATAGTGTGCGGCGTGGTTGTAGATCTAACAATAGATGTTGCAGATGAATCCGGAGGAAATCCGGAGGACCAACATGTCGTGCGACAGCTACAGGCTGGCGAATGCGTGCTGACTGAGGTCAGGCGGGAGAAAATCAATCTCCAAGATGCCAATACCAAGCTGAGCGTGGAACTAAAAGACGTTCGAGCCCAGCTTGCAAACTCTGAGAAGGAGAATAAGCGGCTTCGACGCGGCATTTTCAGTAAGTGCTTGAATGAATCCTTTTGAAGGAGTTCAGCGAAGAAGCCGACTAACAGCGTTATGTCTGTAGGTATGCTGACGGGTCGTCCCGCGGAGGAAATGCCCGGGTCTGCGGGTGATCTTCTATCCAAGCTCTCACAACTGCACGAACAAGTTCGGCAGGTGATGCAAGGTATTGCCCAGGCCTTATGGCCATCCGTCTCCTTGCCAGAAGGCGTTGCAGAGCTGACGGAGAAGCTCAAGGGAGCACGGCGGCGCTTCAGATTATGGAAGATATCGGCCTGCCGTCAAGGTGCCCGGGAAGCCTGGGCCATGGTGAAGGCGCGGAATACCAAGGCTGATCCAAATCACATTGCCGAGGTCGGACCTGTGGGGCCCAACGGAAAAGAGATTCCCGTTAGCTTAGTTTATGGGCAAGTAGAAATAGCCGCAAAGTTTCCCAATAGGATTGTAGGCTAGACCGCCTGTTGGATGGTATAGAAGAGGAATTTAGTCAGTCTGCATGACTATGTAATTAAAGTGACATGTATAATGCCTTCTAGCCGGATTGTAGATCGTTTGTCATGGCGGACCTTTTCGCTTCCATCTTGGGACCTGATAGTCCGGAGTGTATCCGAATACCCGCTCAGTTATATAAGAACCGGGGTATGCATGGAGACCAGGCGTAAGGGTCATTAGTGCTTGAACAGACAAGTGCCCAACTAGTTATGTTATATTACATGGGTAGTAAGAAACATCTTCCAGGGAGAATAGTTCCATTAAGGGTTCCTTTCCCTGGGTACGCATGCCCAAAAGTGCATGTCCGGACTGCGATAGGAAACACAGGAAAAAACATCTAGGGGCACATATGGAAAATAAATAAAAATCATCTTTTGTTCACCGACCGAATATTCCCTTAAGAACGCTAACTTTCGGCTTCACCCAGTCTGAGGTACACATCCGGCTGACCTGGCAGTAAAAATCGCAGAGGTGCTCCCCTTATGCCCTAGCCGAATTGATGGGAACCTAGGGCATAAATACAAGAGCCAGGCAACCCAGCTTGGCCAAAACTTAAGTCATATCGATGCATATAATGGCGAAAAAAGGTACATGTGGAAGTATAACACATGTGCGGGGCATGAGGCCAGATAAATAATTAAGCTTTTGTGAAAGAAGCCCCCAGGTATGATGAGCGCGGCTAGTGCATCTATTATGGGCACGGGAGGCACAAGTTGGCCCTTGAAGGCCTAGAGAAAGAATAAAAGAAAGAAAGAAAAACAAGTCAGATAATGTATATGTAAAAAATGGACAGAGGTAGGAGACGAACATAGAGTCCGTCGCTAGGCATAGAATCTTCGAAGCCTGGCCGCGTTCCATGGGTTCGGCTCAAGTCAATTAGTCGATGCATCCCGCAGACGGTATGCTCCACCGGTCATAACTTGGTCAATAATAAAGGGACCTTCCCATTTGGGCTTGAGCTTGTTCTTTTTCTTATCTGGCAGGCGTAGAACTAGTTCGCCAACGTTATAAGTTTTGGCCCGTACTTCTCTGCTTTGGTATCTGCGAGCCTGTTGCGGATAAAATGTGGAACGGGCTTTTGCCATGTCGCGCTCCTCCTCCAGGGTGTCCAGATTGTCCTGCCGGTCGAGCTCGGCTTCTCTTTCTTCGTACATGCACACTCGAGGTGAGTCATGAATTATGTCACAGGCCAGGACTGCCTCTGTGCCGTACACCATAAAGAAGGGTGTATATCTGGCACTATGATTCGGCGTGGTCCGCAGCCCCCAGAGTACAGAGTCGAGCTCCTCTACCTAGTGCGTGTTAGACTCCGTTAAGGACCGCACTAATGTGGGTTTAATGCCGCTCATTATAAGACCGTTTGCTCGCTCAACTTGGCTGTTGGTTTGTGGGTGATAGACTGAAGCATAATCGAGCTTGATGCCCATTTTTCTGCACCAGAGTTTTACCTCATCAGCCGTGAAGTTCGTGCCATTGTCAGTGATGATGCTGTGGGGGACGCCATAATGGTGTACGACCCCGGATATGAAGTCTATCACCGGTCCAGATTCGGCTGTTTTAACATGTTTCGCTTCTATCCATTTGGTGAATTTATCCACCATGACCAGTAAGTATTTTTTCTTGTGGGTTCCCCCTTTAAGGGGTCCAACCATGTCAAGCCCCCAGACCGCGAAGGGACATGTAATGGGGATTGTTTGGAGGGCGGTGGGTGGCATGTGGCTTTGATTTGCAAAAAGCTGGCAACCGGCGCAGCGTTGGACCAAGTCCTGTGCATCCGCCCGGGTCGTCGGCCAATAGAATCCTGTACGGAAGGCCTTGCTTACAAGAGCCCGGGCTGCGGCGTGGTGGCCGCCGAGTCCGGCATGAATTTCTGCCAAAAGGTTTCACCCTTCCTCCTCGGAGATGCACCTTTGAAGGACTCCGGTAGTGGTTTTTTTATACAATTCTCCCTCATGGACCCTGTAGGCCTTAGATCGCTGCACTATGCAGCGTGCCTCATTTTGGTCCTCCGGAAGTTCCTGCCTAGTTAGGTAGGCCAGGAATGGTTCTGTCCATGGGGCTATGCTGGCCATTATTACATGGGCTGAAGGTGTTATTTCGGTGGCAGAGCCTCCGATTATGTCAGAGTGTTCGGTATCGAGTGTTGTGGCCGGGTCCGGACTAATATTGTCGGTGTCCCCCTCCCATACCACGGATGGGTTAAACAACCTCTCTAAAAATATGGCATAAACTTATTCGACATAAGGGAAAGTTGTGTAATAAACGAATACTATGAATTACTCTGGTATCCGGATACTTATAATTTTGCTAGGGGCTTGCCCCTGGGCGGCCACTCCTCTCCGCCGTCGTCGGCGTCGGTGGAGTAGTCCGGAGGAAGGGTTTCCCCCTTCTTGGACCCTCCGGCCTCCCCAGAGAGGGCGGCCTTCCTTTTCTTCTCTCCTCCCACCGGAGGGGGAGAGGTCTCTTCTTCTTCCTCCCCGTCTTCACGGGAGGAATGTGCCTCGGAACTGTCGGATGATGGATCCGACACCTCCTGGCGCCGGGCACTCTTTCGTGTCCCCGTGGCCTTTTTCGCGGCCTTCTTCTCCGGCACCACATAGGGTGCTGGAACCAGCAGCTGCGCCAAGCGAGCGTTCGCTGGGCCTTCGGGCAAAGGAGCCGGACAGTTGATTTGTCCGGACATCTCCTGCCAATCATGTCAAACGTAAGGGAGCTTAGATCCCGCATGGAGTCAAACTATGAAAAACCGATACCCTGTAAAAGGAAAAAACAGCCTACCGCATGAGCGTGACACTGCGTACTGAATCCGCGATCCTCGGTAGCGGATGCGGGGGCCTCGGCGCCCTTGAAAAGCACCTTTCAGGCATCTTCGTACGTCGTGTCAAAGAGCCTGCTCAGAGTTCGGTGCCGCGCCGGGTCGAACTCCCACAGGTTGAAAGCCCGTTGTTGACACGAGAGGATCAGGAGGATGAGCATAACCTGGACTATGTTGACAAGTTTGAGCTTCTTGTCCACCAGGGTTTGGATGCATGTTTGGAGTCCAGTCAGCTCTCCTTTTTTACCCCACGACAGGCCCGTCTCCTTCCAGGAGGTGAGCCGTGTAGGGGGTCCGGATCGAAACTCGGGGGCTGCGACCCATTCGGGGTCGCGCGGCTCGGTGATGTAAAACCACCCCGATTGCCACCCCTTTAGGGTCTCCACAAAGGAGCCCTCGATCCATAAGACGTTGGCCATCTTGCCCACCATGGCGCCTCCGCACTCCGCCTAGTTGCCACGCACCACCTTCGGCTTGACATTGAAAGTCTTGAGCCATAGGCTGAAATGGGGGCGGATGCGGAGGAAAGCCTCGCACACGACGATAAACGACGAGATGTTGAGGACAAAGTTCGGGGCCAGATCATGGAAATCCAGATCATAGTAGAACATGAGGCCCCGGAAAAATGGGTGAAGAGGGAAGCCCGGTCCGCGGAGGAAATGGGGGAGGAACACCACCGTCTCATGGGGCCTAGGGGTGGGGATGAGCTACCCCTTTTCAGGAAGCCGGCACGCAATGTCATTAGACGAGTATCCGGCCTTCCTCAGTTTTTTGATGTGTCCCTCCGTGATGGAGGAGACCATCCACTTGCCTCCCGCTCCGGACATGGCTGGAGAAGGTTGAGGTGGGGAGTGCGGACTTGGGCGCTGGAGCTCGAGTGTGCGAGAATGGATAAGCAAGGGAGGAAGAAGGCGTAGGTGAAAAGGTGGATCCTTATCCCCTTATATGGGTGGACGCAACTACGTGTCCCCACCAGCCTGGTAAAACTCGCTTATCTCCAAGCGCCATAATCAATGGCACGGTTGGGTTGCCCACGCCCGTATTGATGAGAATCTCGGAATAAGGGGACACGATCTCTGCTTTAACAAGACGTGCCAAGGAAACCGCCGCGCATGACGCGCTGAGGTGGGAGAATGAAATGACTCAGATAAAGGCTTGGCCGTGGTGTGTCACACTATGGAATACGTCAGCAGATTAGATTTGTGTAAATATTATTCTCTCTATGGCAATATGTGGAAACTTATTTTGCAGAGCCGGACACTATCTTTGTGTTCAGAATCTTCTACGAAGTACTTGGAGGAGGAACCCGCCTTGCAATGCCGAAGACAATCTGCGCGCCGGACTCGTCATCATTGAAGCCTGGTTCAGGGGCTACTGAAGGAGTCCTGGATTAGGGGGTGTTCGGATAGCCAGACTATACCTTCAGCCGAACTCCTGGACTATGAAGATACGAGATTGAAGACTTCTGAAAGTGCGTTATATCGACTAGAGGGGGGTGAATAGGCGATTTTTATGAAAGTCTTCAGAACATAGAAGTTTTGAAGACAAATGATAAAATTAAACCTATTACCATGCAGCGGAAGGTAGACTGCACTAGGCAAACCATAGTCAAGTATTCAATGAAGTGAAAGCACAAAGACTAAATAGCAGCTAGGTAGTAAGGATCAGGTAGGAAGATATTGTGAAGCCAAACAGAACACGCAGTCACTCAGTGAAGACAAATGATAGTGCAAACATACAATGACTTCACAAGGAGTAACAGTAAGTAAAGGGAAGTGAAGATGAAACCAGTGACTCGTTGAAGACAATGATTTGTTGGACTAGTTCCAGTTGCTGTGACAACTGTACGTCTGGTTGGAGCGGCTAGGTATTTAAACCTTAGGACACACAGTCCCGGACACCCAATGCTGAACACGCAGCTCAGGACACCCAGTCCTCACCGTATTCTCCTTGAGCTAAGGTCACATAGACCTCGCCCAATCACTCTGGTAAGTCTTCAAGGTAGACTCCCAAACCTTCACAGACTTTGTTCACCGGGAATCCACAATGTCTCTTGGATGCTCAGAACGCGACGCCTAACCGGCTAGAGGATGCACAGTCCTCAAGTGTAATAAGTCTTCAGATCACACAGACAAGGAATTCTCTCTCAAAGGCTTCGAGGTGGGTTGCTCTCAAACGACAAAAGCCGTACTTTCAATCTGAGCAGTCAACCGTTTATGATTGTAGGGGGTGGGCTATTTATAGCCACTTGGCAACCCGACCTGATTTGTCCGAAATGACCCTGGGTCACTAAGGAACTGACACGTGTTCCAACGGTCAGATTTCAAACTCACACGGAAACTTTACTTGGGCTACAAGGAAAGCTGACTTGCCCGACTCTGGACAAGATTCGCTCTCATAGTCTTTACTCGAAGACATAGGTTTTTTGGTTTAGGCATCACTTCAGTCATTCTGACTGGTTCTCTTGGACCCCAATTAACAGTATGGTGGTTCCTATGACTCAACACAAAATAAAAAGAACTACGAAAGATCTAAGTCTTCGAGCTCCATAGGCTTCATATCGTGTCTTCTCTTGTCATAGTCTTCAATGTGAATATCTTCATATACCACCTTTGACTTCAATGTCTTCATACATTTTTAGGGGTCATCTCTGGTAGTAAAACCGAATCAATGAGGGACTTCTACCTGTGTTATCATGCAATTCTCACAAACACATTAGTCCCTCAACTAGGTTTGTCGTCAATACTCCAAAACCAACTAGGGGTGGCACTAGATGCACTTACAATCTCCCCCTTTTTGGTGATTGATGACAAACTAGTTGAAGTTTTCAACGGGGAATATAATCTGTACAATTGTAAAGGATAAGGAATTGTCTTCATAAGTTGCAAGGGCTCCCCCTGAAGATGTGCATATAAGTTAATTTGCTTTTGGAATGCAAATGCACATGGCAGGTTGTACTTGTGGAGATCCACTTCAACTTATGATGACAATCCACTATGCATGTGAAAGTATATGAAGATAATGACATGCATAACGGAAAATGGACGTCTACAGAATGAGCTAAGTGCGGAATTTATCGTCGCACATGCGGAATTTATCTTCGCAAAACAAGGTGGCAAATAAGTAGCAGACGACCATCTAGTTTAAGTGTTACAACTCATAAGAACCAAATGTAGCAAACACGAGAGTTGTAAGCACGAAGCAAAATATAGAGCACCCGACCATATGGACCCTCTTGAAGACTATCAATCTCATATGCTTCTCCCCCTTTTGTCAGTAATGACCAAAAATATTTGAAGACATAGAGCCCCTACTCGTTCCCATGAGTAGGTGAAGTAGCAGGGTTGTTGGTGTTGTTTGGCGGTGCAGAAGAGCTTGGATGTGCTGAAGGAGGTGGAGATGAAGTAGCATCGTCTTCTTCCTCAATAATTCTGGCAGTCACTGTGGCAGCAGAGGAAGAGAACTCAGAGTCTTCAAGTGATGGAGTTCCTAGCAGCACAGCCCTTCGAGGAGGTGTGGAGTCAAACTTGAATCTCTTAGTGAAGCCATCCTCTTGAAGATCAGCTTCAGAACACATCATCGTGAGCCCTTTCCATGTGCGGCGACAGGTTTCATGGGCAACGAAAGCATTCTTGGTGGCAAGATTTCAAGTGTGATTAACATCCACCAAGAGGCTTTTCATCTGACGCTTCAGCCAGTCATGATGCCTATCCTGTTTCTGATGTAGAGCCACAAGAAGCTCTCAGTCATTGAGAACACGAGTGCGCTTCTTGAGTCTTGGAGCAGTGGCACTATCAGTGGCTTCAGTGGAAGCAGGGTGCGGTGCACGTGTAGTGCCAGCCAAAGGATACACCCGAGAAACTGCTTCAACGCCTTCAACGTTCTGAGTAAAACTCTGATGTTTTGCATTCTGAAGACTTAGAGGTTGCTTGGCAGGCTCAGAATATATGGCTTTAGTAGACATGTCCACATCAGGCAAGAAGATCCGATGGTTGTGGGCTGAGGGCTGATACGAGATGGCGGAGTGTAGCTTGATCAGCCGCATGACCCAAGGGGCGTAGAACTTCAAACCAAACAGATCAATGCCTTATGCAGCAAGTTGGCGTATGAAGAAGTCATGTGCATTGAAGCATTTGCCATGAAGTATATAGAAGACCAAAGTCTTCATTGCACCCTAAAGCTTGGCATTTGGAGAGTGCCCTTTGATAGGCCAGAGAGTTCGCCTGATGATGTGATAGATGGTTCTTGGCAGATACTCAAGGTCTTCAACGAAGAACTCTGTGGGATAAGAAGCATCTTGGGGCTATAGCTTCATCATGCTGAGTATCTGACTCATATTAGGTTCTGGCCGCTCAAAGATGCTCTCAATAGCTTCAGTATGCAGCTGACAGCCTTGCTCGAAGAGATCGCCAGGAGTGGGCAAGCCAGTGAGCTCAATGATGTCAAATGCATTGGCTTCGTGATGAACGTTGCCAGTCATCCACTCCAGGACCCATGTCTTCGGATCTCTGCTGTACCCTTTGATGTGAAGTGTGGCATAGAATTGAAGCAGCAGCTCTTCATTCCAATGCTCTTCGTCGGTAATGAATGGCAGCAGTCCAACTTCCTTGAAGCAATCTAAAGCTTCTTCCAGACAGGGCAGACCAGCTATAGCTTCAACGTCAAGGCGCTTGTGTGGGAAGATGCGACCTTGGTTGTACAGAATGCAAGAGTAATAGCTTCGCTGAGGATAGCTCCAGAACCGATCAGATGATATCCCTTCCCTTGAGTAGGTGTTCCTGGAGCTATTGAAGAACGTGTTGTCTGCCCTGAAGCCATTGATGTTGAAGGAGCCAGGTGCTGATGCAGGACCTGGAAACCTTGGGAGTCTTGGGATTGGCTTCTGGACCTGAGGCCTGTGCTCAACATGATAGTTGAACTGGGGACCGGCAGCAGACTCAGGAAAAGAAGTGGCGGGATCAGTGGCTTCGCTGTCTTCTGAAGCTTTTGCTGGGGAGGGCTCCACATTAGCTTCATTGGTGGTTGTGGCAGCCTCACGATTTTCATCCTCCACTTGACTAGCTGGAGGGTCGGTCACAAGCACATTCTCCTGGAGAACTGCTTCTTGGTGGGACAGGGGAGTGGTATCTTGTGGGACTCCTTCTTCTGCGGCTGATGCAGCCGGAATGTCTTCAGTAGAGACTTGAGGCCTTGGACCTTTGCGAAGCCTGTGGAACGCAGACGACGCCTGTGGAGTTGGTGTGGGCTAGGCCTCATAGTCTTCTTCCTCTTGTGGGCGATCCGCCCATGAAGCATCCTGTGCAATTGGCGTCAGTGGACGACCAATGCTGATGAGTTCACTGTTTTCATGCTGAGGAAGGACTGCATCATCTTCTACATTGTCATGTTGACCAATGTCTTCAGCAGCGATGCGATCAGCTGCTGGAATGTCTTCAGCTTCATGAGCCTCTGTGGAAGCAAGCTCATGAATTGTCAGTTGTCGTTTAGCTTCAGGATAGACCATAGAAATGGGTCCAACTATCAAGGGCTCTGTGGAAGCAGCCCGAGCTTTCTTGGTCTTCCTCTTCTTCTTGGAGGGGGCAGTAGGAGAGGCTTCAGAGTGTTTCCTCTTCCTGGCTTCAGCCTCAGCAGTCCTTGTCTTCTTGAGCTCTGAAGTTGTTGACCGGCTTTTCGAGCCAGTCAGTCTAGTTGGGAAGACAATCGGAACTGCTTCTTGCCTTGGTGCATCAGATTCAGCCGTAGCAGGCTTCTTCTTCTTCTTTGCGGCCATCTTGGGGTCGATGCCAGGACGCCCAAGTGCCTTGCGCTTCTTAGCCTCATTATAGGCTTGCACACATCTATCAGACAGAGTCTTCATGCGCTCACGCGAACCCTGAGCTTCTGCACGCTTCTTCACAAAGGCTTCCTTGAGCTCGTGCATCATTGTCTTGAAGTTCTTCACTTCTTGCACGCTGAGCTTGTCCATATGCTTCTTGAACTGAGCCTTTTCATAGTCAATCTTCTGCTTCAGTTCAACAATGCGCTGGGCAATAGCAAGTTCTGAAGCAATGGCACCTTCGAAGGAGACACTGAGGCCAATGGGTAGCTGCAGATCTTCAAAGCTGATGTTTGGCGTGTCAAACCACTCGTCAATGAAGTTGTGGATGATGGTGACATCAAAGAGAGGCAGATCATTGAAGATTTCTGCTTCTTCTTTGCTTTTGATGAGTTGCTCAAGAGCGTCATCTGCAAGATCTTCATCACTTGACAAATCAATGTCGTCATTACACAAAATGGCAGTAGGTGTTAGCTCTTTGCCAGTGTGAGACAGAGGCATCTTGGCCTTCTGGGGCTTGGAGACGCGTGATAAATCTTCAGACTGCACACTTTCTTCAGGAGGTGCAGTTGCCAATGGCTTCGCCCTTGAGATTTTTGGTGAAGGGGCCGGCTTTGAAGCTTTTGGCTTCTTCAACTGCTTTGGCTTCGGCACTATAGGCGCCTCATCAGACTCAGTGTCAGCTGCAGGCTCATTCACTGTAGTCCCTTGAACCAAGATGTAGGTGATGAGGCCTTCAAGGTTGGCGAAAGGGCTGATGACATTGGTTTCTGCATGTTGTGTGCCATCTGCCCTTGGAGATGAGGGACCAGGGTTGAAGTCTAACCCAAAAGTCTTCTTGTTCTGCTTTGCTGAGTTCTGAGCAAACTGGAAGTTGCGCTTGAACAGATTGTCATCACGACACCATAACAGTGACGACGAGTGTGCATCAGCAGGCTGTGGTCCACGGACCATGCATGGATAGAAGCCTTGAGCAATGGCTTCATCTCTGTACCTGGGTAGAAGATTCTTGAATAGGATGTCTCCCCGCGGTCTCTTGATGGCGTTTTTCTCAGCATACTCCTGGGTCACAAATCTGTATTTGAACCATTGTTCTGCCCAATATCTTCGAATCCATTGGATTCGGTTCTTGCACTGACTGTAATCCTCTTCAGGATCTGTCTTGTACATTTCTGAGAGTTCATCTGGCAGATCTCAGGAGGTCTCACCACGACGCTTTCTGCCACCCTTCCTTGCTGCTTTCTCTGAAGCCATAAACTTTAACTTGAAAGGCTTCAAGACGTTCAAAGGCTTCAAAGGTTTTCGTTTGCTGGACCAACATAAACTGGCTTCGGGAGAATTTATGTGATGCTTTATGAATTCTGCAAATGAATGCAGACTATGAGAACCAAAGGATTCTCCCACGGACATGTACCTGTGACAGCATTAAGGTGCGAGGGAAGGGGAAGAGGTCATATGCATTCTCAGAAGATTTTGAAGATAAATCAGTTTAGAAGACATTGACCTCATCGTGCGAAGACATTCACTCATAGATAAGAAGTTGGTTCCAGATTTGTACGAATCCATAGATCAGTACAAGTGAGGAATCTAACTACTTTGTGAAGCACAAGTGAATATACTAGGCATGTTATGAGATGCAGTATGAGAGAGATCTAGCTTGTGTGAACAGAAACTGCTTGTGGTCGAAAGTGACAAATCCATAGGATCAATGGTGCTGTAAAAAGAGGAAGTTTTATTTACCACACTAAGAACTGCTAGACGGAGTGTAAGATGAGGCTGAGCAGTTCGATCTTCCGTGCCCTAACTTGGCGACGGAGGACACCTACGGCGATGGCAGAGAGGACGATGTCCGCGGTCGGCGTGAAGACGGCGTCGGAGAGGTTGCGGCAGTGAAGCGCTTCGTCGCCGGCGTCGTCGAGGGCTAGTGGTGGCGCTAGGGTTCGTGCGAGGGTGGAAGAAGAGATAATGACAGTTGTGAGTGTGTATTTATAGGTACAGGGGCGGCACTGTGCTATTACTCAGGTGCCCCTGGCGATTCGCATCTGAGGAACACGTGGCCATTATGCGGAATTTTGGAGTTTGTTCCATGTCCCATGCACGCCTGGATTGTCGGGTGGTCGTTCCTACTTCTCCGGATTTCATGTGGAGGAATGAGCATTGAAAACAGACTTAATGGTTGTCTCTGTATCTTCTGCTGACAAGGACACAGAGAAGACATTCGACAGTTTCAATAGAATGCATATGACTTGGAGAGATAGAGTTTGAGATAGAAAGCATAGAGAGGTTAGGGTCCGATCACATTCACTTAGTTCAAAAGATTCAACACGAAGACATAGCTATAAGTGAATGTTGTAGAGGACAGAACACTGGTATATATATATATAATCAACATAGTGATGATAATCATGAAAATATGTTGAGATCGAAGCCAAACCAAATGTGAAGACATTGCAAGGTAACGCCATGAGTGAAACACTTCAAAATAGAACGTTTGGTGGTGGCGTTACCCACTGTATAGGAAGTATTAGACCCAGACACGGCGCACAATTATCGTGGCGCTCCGAAGTCAAATTCCACATTAATGTATTCACACTTAGAATGTATGTCTTCATTGATTGAAGATATACTTTACTTCGTGTGTTGCACATCTAAGTCATCAATATGCATAAGGGTTAGGATGTGTGCCTGATCACAGGACATTTGAGGATTCCAGGATATTTAGCTCACGCCGTAACTTGCAAAACCTCTTCTCATCCAAGGGCTTGGTGAAGATATCTGCCAATTGCTATTTAGTGTTGACGTGTATGATATCAATGTCTTCCTTCACAACATGATCTCTGAGAAAGTGATGACGAATTTCAATGTGCTTTGTCTTCGAGTGCTGAACTGGGTTGTTGGCAATCTTGATGGCGCTTTCATTGTCATAGTAAAGTGGCACTTGCTTCAGATGAATGCCATAGTCCTTGAGTGTTTGCTTCATCCACAGAAGCTGAGCGCAGCAAGATCTAGCAGCAATGTATTCAGATTCAGCAGTGGAGAGAGATACACAGTTCTGCTTCTTTGAAGACCAACATACAAGTGATCATCCCAGAAAGTGACATGTGCCTGATGTAGACTTGCGATCAACTTTGTCACCAGCATAATCAGCATCCGAGAATCCAACCAGATCAAACTCTGAGCCCTTTGGATACCATAATCCTAGAGTTGGGGTGTGAGCCAAATATCGAAGAATTCGCTTCACAGCTAAGTGATGCGACTCCTTTGGTGCCACTTTAAATCGAGCACACATGCAAACACTAAGCATAATATCTGGCCTAGATGCACATAGATAAAGTAAAGAACCAATCATGGAGCGGTATACCTTTTGATCGAACTCTTTACCATTGTTGTTAGGACCCAGATGATGTTTGGCTGGCTTTGGTGTTGTGAAGCCTTTGCAGTCTTGCATACCGAACTTCTTCAGGCAATCTTTGAGATACTTCTCTTGAGATATGAAGATGCCATAGCGTTGTTGTCGTATTTGAAGAACATCAGCTCCCCCATCATGGACATCTGATATTGCTCTTGCATCATATATCTAAACTCTTCACTACACATCAGGCCCGAGGGGCTTGTTTGAGGCCATACAGTGCCTTGTTGAGCTTGTATACCATGTCAGGATGTTTTGGATCTTCAAAGCCTTCTTCTTCAATCTTGCCATTGAGAAAGGCACTCTTCACATCCATTTGATATAGAAGTATGTTATGATGATTTGCATAGGCTAGCAGTATGCGTATGGCTTCAAGTCTAGCCACAGGAGCAAATGTTTCATCGAAGTCAATGCCTTCCACTTGAGTATATCCTTGAGCAAAGAGACGAGCTTTGTTTCTGACAACTTGACCATGCTCATCTTGCTTGTTGCGGTATATCCATTTGGTGCCTATTATATTGTGCTTCCGTGGATCAGGACGCTTAACCAGTTCCCATACATTATTTAGCTCAAACTGTTAAAGCTCTTCTTGCATAGCTTGAATCCATTCAGGTTCCATGAAGGCTTCTTCAACTTTCTTGGGTTCTGCAATTGAGACGAATGCGAAGTGCCCACAGAAATTTGCTAGCTGAGTTGCCCTTGAACGAGTGAGTGGACCAGGTGCATTGATGCTATCAATTATTCTTTCAATCTGCACTTCATTGGCAACACGAGGATGTACAAGGTGAAGACTTTGCTCTTGCTGTTCATTGTCGTTGTTGGAAGGAATGTCTTCAGGCTGAGCATTGTCTTCATGTTGATCAGGTGCTGAAATGATAAGTTCTTCTTCAGGATGAGCTTCAGAAGGTATAATTTCTCCAGTTCCCATTAGCTTGATTGATTCACTGGATGGAACTTCATCTAGCACATTTGGCAGCTGCTCTCTTTGTGAACCGTTGGTCTCATCGAACCACACATCCACTGTTTCAACCACTTTGTAATGAAAGAGATTGAAGACTCTGTAGGAGTGCGAATCCTTTCCATATCCAAGCATAAAACCCTCATGTGCTTTTGGTGCAAATTTTGAGGTGTGATGTGGGTCCTTGATCCAGCACCTTGCGCCAAATACTCTGAAGTAACTGACATTTGGCTTCTTGCCAGTAAGGAGCTCATAAGATGTCTTGTTCAGTAGCTTGTGAAGATAAACACGATTGACTATATGGCATGCAGTATCAATGGCTTCGGGCCAGAATTTTCTTGGGGTCTTATATTCATCTAGCATCATTCTGGCCATCTCAATTAGTGTTCTGTTCTTGCGTTCGACGACACCATTCTGCTGTGGCGTGTACGGAGCTGAGAATTCATGTGTGATGCCCAAGGTATCAAGATATGTATCAAGGCCAGTGTTCTTGAATTCAGTGCCATTGTCACTTCTGATGTGCTTTATCTTGGCGCTAAAATTGTTCATAGCTCGATTGGCGAAGCGTCTGAAGACATCCTGCACTTCAGTCTTGTAAAGGATTATGTGCACCCAAGTATATCTGGAATAATCATCAACAATAACGAAGCCATAGAGGCAAGCAGTAGTAGTTAGAGTTGAGTAATGAGTGGGACCGAAAAGATCCATGTGAAGCAGTTCTAAGGGTCGAGTAGTAGTCATGATTGTCTTCGAGGGATGTTTGGCCCTCGTCATCTTCCCTGCTTCACAGGCACCGCATAAGTGGTCTTTCTTGAACTTGACGCCCTCGATGCCTATGACATGCTTCTTCTTTTCAAGGGTGTGGAGGTTCCTCATGCCAGCATCTCCAAGCCTCCGATGCCAGAGCCAGCATTCTGAAGCCTTTGCTAGAAGACATACTGCAAGCTGTGGCCCTGCTGAGAAATCTACCATGTACAAATCATCTTTTCGATACCCTTCAAACACTAGAGACTTGTCAAATTCCATTAGTACAAGGCAATGATATTTTCCAAACATTACGATCATGTTCAAATCGCAAAGCATTGAGACAGACATTAAGTTGAAGCCAAGGGATTCAACAAGCATGACTTTATCCATGTGTTGATCCCTTGAGATTGCAACTCTACCTAGACCCAAAACCTTACTTTTACCAGTGTCAGCAAATGTGATGTGGCTCTTGTCGGATGGACGTAAGGTTGAGTCCATAAGAAGACTTCTTTTGCCAGTCATGTGATTTGTACACCCACTGTCAATAATCCATTCTGAAGACGCTGGTGTCGTACCCTACAGTGCAGTTAGGGGGATAGGCTTCACCAAGAGCATTGTGAAGCAAAAACATTTGATGAACCAGTGGGTTATGAAAGCTTAAATCCAGGTTAGGACTAATAGGGAGAGTAGCAAGCGATTCAGGTACAAAGTACATAGTAAGACCATTTGGGCATTTGATCTTGCGCCCTACAAGATGTTTAAGGTCCCCAGCAATAGCGTCAGACGATTTTGGTTTTCTGCTGGAGACCTTTCTCTGCAAAAGAGAGTTAAGCCTTCTTAACCACCCACATCTTCAAGGGTGGCTTAGAAGCAATAAGTCTAAGTGCAGCATCTGAGAATTTTGGCTTTGAAGCCTTAGCAAACAGTCTTGCAGGCGGACAATAGTACTCATAAGAATAAGCAGAATAGTTCTTGGTCTTATGAACATGGAGGTTTGATGAACCGCTCTCATATTCATATGTCTGAGTATGATTTCCCTGCAAAACATTTGCGTTAGTGCGACTCAGGTGAGTCCTTTGTCTGTATGAAGCCTTTGGACCGTATGAAGCCTTTAGTCTGAGGTTTGTCTTCTTCACGTGAGGTGTCATGATGACATTCACAGGAAGACTCTCCAGACACCTTTTCGGAACCCAGATCTTGTTCATAGGCGGTCCATTCCTGAAGTTAGTACCAATGTACCTGGCAAATACTTCACCATTCTGATTCTTAAATAGTATATAGTTTGTATCAAAGGATTCATCAATGATAATGGGGTTAGCACAAGTGAAGCCAGATATATTGGATGGATCTGCTGAAGGTTCCTTTGCAGCAACCCACATGGTTTTGGGGTACTGCTCAGGTTTCCAGTAAGAGCCATCTGCATTCATTTTCCTTACGAACCCTACACCCTCTTTCCTAGGGTTTTGGTTCAGAATCTGCTTTTTCAGGACATCACATAGCATCTGATGCCCTTTAAGACTTTTGTACATCCCTGTTTCAAGCAATGTCTTCAATCTAGCATTCTCATCAGCAATAGCGGTGGTATCCTCAGCAGAGGGGTTAGTTACCACATCAACAGTTGAAGATATTGCAACAGCAGTAGCAGTAGAACATTCAGCAACAGAAGTAGCATTATCATGCTCAATGCATTTAAGACATGGTGGTTCAAATCCTTCCTGAGCGGGACTGATCTGTTTGGCGCGAAGTGACTCGTTTTCCGTTTGAAGATCTTCATGAACCGCTCTCAATTTCTCAAGATCTTGCTTCCTTTGAAGATAATCATAGGAAAGCTTTTCATGAGTTGTTGAGAGAGTTTCATGAAGACTTTCAAGTTCCTGATACTTAACATGAAGATTTTTTATGTCTTCAATTAAGGATTCAGATCAGGTCATTTCAGCACCTAACAGATCATCGCTTCTGTCTAACAGTTTTGAATATGTTCCATACTTTCTGTTGTTCAGTTGCAATTTTAGCAAGTGTTTTGTAGCTAGGTTTTGAACCACAATCAGAGTCATCGTCACTAGATGTTTGATAGTGAGTAGTGCGTGTGTTTACCTTGGCACCGCATGCCATGAAGCAGTAGGTAGAAGCAGAGTAGTCCTTGTCATTTGCATTGGTGTCGGTGATGAAGTCATTGTCTTCAGTGTTGAAGATGGACTTGGCAACGTATGCTGTAGCCAGACTTGCGACACCTGAGTCGGATTCCTCCTCAGACTCCACCTCCACCTCCTCAGAAGCAGACTCCTCCTCTGAATCCATTTCCTTGCCAACAAACGCACGTGCCTTGCCAGATGAGCTCTTCTTGTGTGATGAAGACGTTGAGGAAGACTTGGAAGAAGACTTTGAGTATTTCTTCTTCTTCTTCTTGTCGTCAGAGTCATATTCCTTGCTCTTCTTCTTCTTCTTGTTCTCATTGTCCCACTGTGGACACTCAGAGATGAAGTGACCAAGTTTCTTGCACTTGAGACATGTTTTCTTCTTGTAGTCATGAGCAGGAGCTTCATCATTCCTTGAACTTGATCGGGAAGACTTTCTGAAGCCTTTCTTCTTGGTGAATTTTTGGAACTTCTTGACAAGCATAGCAAGTTCCCTTCCAATGTCTTCAGGATCATCAGAACTGCTGTCAGATTCTTCAGATGAGGAGACAACTTTTGCCTTCAAGGCACGAGTTCGCCCATAGTTTGGACCGTAGATATCTCTTTTCTCTGAAAGCTGAAACTCATGTGTGTTGAGCCTCTCAACTATGTCAGACGGATCGAGTGTCTTGAAATCAGGACGTTCTTGAATCATCAGTGCCAGGATGTCAAACAAACTATCAAGTGATCTTAGCAGCGTCTTGACGACTTCGTGTTTGGTAGGCTTGAAGCTCATTGGTGATGTCAGTGAGTCGGTCAAATGTGTGCTGGAAATTCTCATTGTCATTTCGCTTGAAGCGGTTGAAGAGGTTGCGAAGGACACTGATTCTCTGATCTCTCTGGGTTGAGATGCCTTCATTGACCTTGGAGAGCCAGTCCCAGACCAGCTTGGATGTCTTCAAAGCACTCACATGACCATACTGTCCTTTGGTCAGATGACCACAAATGATATTCTTGGCAGTAGAGTCCAGTTGAACAAATTTCTTGACATCAGCAGCAGTGACACCTTCTCCAGCCTTGAGAACGCCGTTCTCGACGACATACCATAGGTCGACATCAATGGCTTCAAGATGCATGTGCATCTTATTCTTCAGTAGGGATATTCAGTTCCATTGAAGACGGGGCACGTAGCGGAGACTTTAATTATCCCTGCAGTCGACATAGCTAAAACTCCAGGTGGTTAAACCGAATCACACAGAACAAGGGAACACCTTGCTCTGATACCAATTGAAAGTGCGTTATATCGACTAGAGGGGGGGTGAATAGGCGATTTTTATGAAAGTCTTCAGAACATAGAAGTTTTGAAGACAAACGATAAAATTAAACCTATTACCATGCAGCGGAAGGTAGACTACACTAGGCAAACCATAGTCAAGTATTCAATGAAGTGAAAGCACAAAGACTAAATAGCAACTAGGTAGTAAGGATCAGGTAGGAAGATATTTTGAAGCCAAACAGAACACGCAGTCACTCAGTGAAGACAAATGATAGTGCAAACATACAATGACTTCACAAGGAGTAACAGTAAGTAAAGGGAAGTGAAGATGAAACCAGTGACTCGTTGAAGATAATGATTTCTTGGACCAGTTCTAGTTGCTGTGACAACTGTACGTCTGGTTGGAGTGGCTAGGTATTTAAACCTTAGGACACACAGTCCCGGACACCCAGTCCAGAACACGCAGCTCAGGACACCCAGTCCTCACCGTATTCTCCTTGAGCTAAGGTCACATAGACCTCGCCCAATCACTCTGGTAAGTCTTCAAGGTAGACTCCCAAACCTTCACAGACTTTGTTCACCGGCAATCCACAATGTCTCTTGGATGCTCAGAACGTGACGCCTAACCGGCTGGAGGATGCACAGTCCTCAAGTGTAATAAGTCTTCAGATCACATAGACAAGAAGACTTAAGTGATGCCCAATTCTCTCTGGCTCTGGTGGTTAGGGCTTTATCCTCGCAAGGAATTCTCTCTCAAAGGCTTCAAGGTGGGTTGCTCTCAAACGACAAAAGCCGTACTATCAATCTGAGCAGCCAACCGTTTATGGTTGTAGGGGGTAGGCTATTTATAGCCACTTGGCAACCCGACCTGATTTGTCCGAAATGACCCTGGGTCACTAAGGAACTGACAGGTGTTCCAACGGTCAGATTTCAAACTCACATGGCAACTTTACTTGGGCTACAAGCAAACCTGACTTGTCTGACTCTGGACAAGATTCGCTCTCATAGTCTTCACTCGAAGACATAGGTTTTTTGGTTTAGGCATCACTTCAGTCATTCTGACTGGTTCTCTTGGACCCCACTTAACAGTACGGTGGTTCCTATGACTCAACACAAAAGAAAAAGAACTACGAAAGATCTAAGTCTTCGAGCTCCATAGGCTTCATATCGTGTCTTCTCTTGTCATAGTCTTCAATGTGAATATCTTCATATACCACCTTTGACTTCAATGTCTTCATACATTTTTAGGGGTCATCTCTGGTAGTAAAACTGAATCAATGAGGGACTTCTACCTGTGTTATCCTGCAATTCTCACAAACACATTAGTCCCTCAACTAGGTTTGTCATCAATACTCCAAAACCAACTAGGGGTGGCACTAGATGCACTTACAACTTCGTCCCGTGTCCGGAAGGGACTTTCCTTGGCGTGGAAGGCAAGCTTGGCGATACGGATATGCAGATCTCCTACCATTGTAACCGACTTTGTGTAACCCTAACCCTCTCCGGTGTCTATATAAACTGGAGGGTTTTAGTCAACATACACAACAACAATCATACCATAGGCTAGCCTCTAGGGTTTAGCCTCTTCGATCTCGTGGTAGATCTACTCTTGTACTACCCATATCATCAATATTAATCAAGCAGGATGTAGGGTTTTACCTCCGTCGAGAGGGCCCGAACCTGGGTAAAACTTCGTGTCCCTTGCCTCCTGTTACCATCTGGCCTAGACGCACGGTTCGGGACCCCCTACCCAAGATCCGTCGGTTTTGACACCGACAACTACCCTAAAGTTGCAAAGACCTTCAACATGAATGAAGGATCAATATTTGCCTTCCGCTTCAGCAGTTTTCCAGATGAGATGCATCTGTCTATATACCATCTATGATGCTAATTTCAAAAGGTTCTACATGTTGCATGTGAAACTTGGTGCTATGTAGTTGTGGAATGGGGTAGCTTAGTGCTGAAGCTATATCATGTTGTACTCTCATGTATTTCAATTATGAAGTTCTGCTTCCTTAATATGGAAATGAAATATATTATGTGCTTAATATGAATGTCAATTAGATTAATAAATGGATTATTAATAAAAGGGCAATTAGCCTGCTAATTGGGTTTTGCTATTGTGTACGGTTATTGAAAAAATACCATGGGCGATGACCTCAGGCAACGCACACAGTTTCTAGGAATAAATCGTGTTTGATCAATGAACAATCACACACAACTTTCTCTTGAAAACAGTTTGCGTTACGCCACCTTGCGCAAATGTTTACCACATAGAAACTGTGTGATGGATAGCCTTTGCCACACAGTTTATTCTACGGACCGTGTGTGATGCATTCAATAATGTAAACGATAAAATTGTTAATATCGTGTGCAATGGCAACGCTATCACAAACGATTTAACGGGAAAAATTGTGTGTGATATACCTGTGAATGGAAACATTTTCCTTGGAGAGACTGTGTGGGATGTACATACAAACATAAACGTTTAGCGGGGCCTGCCTGTGTGGGATGTACTTGCGACCAGAAATAATTTCGCTTGTATAATTGTATTTTTAGCTCTACTTTACGTATTTCCGTATTTAAGCGCTCGTCGGTCACACACGACCTCATTTTGCCGAGCGTTTGTGCCAGGAGGGCATATCCTTGACGGTTTCTGGGTCGTGTGGGAAGGACCCCCTATCGCCATCACTCACTAGGCGACGGTTCCAAATTCCATCGCGGAAAGGGGTTAAAAACCATTTTTATAGCACCGACGCATACCAGTGTATGTATTTGACATTAAGAAATCAATAGCAATAAAACTGAACGATCATTATGCTAAGATAATGGATGGGTCTTGTCCATCACATCATTCTCCTAATGATGTGACCCCATTATCTAATGACAATACATGTCTATAGAGGAAACCATAACCATCTTTAGTCAATGAGCTAGTCTAGTAGAGGCTTACTAGGGACACGTTCTTTGTTTATGTATTCACACATGTATTTAAGTTTCTGATCAATACAATTCTAGCATGAATAATAAACCTTTATCTTGAATAAGGAAATATAAAATAACAGCTTTATTATTGTCTCTAGGGCATATTTCCTTCAGTCTCCCACTTGCACTAGAGTTAATAATCTAGTTCACATCACCATGTGATTTAACACCCATAGTTCACATCACCATGTGACCAACACCCAAAGAGTTTACTAGAGTCAATAATCTAGTTCACATTGCCATGTGATTAACACCCTAAGAGTACTAAGGTATGATCATGTTTTGCTTGTGAGAGAGGTTTAGCCAACGGGTCTGTCACATTTGGATCCATATGTATTTTGCAAATTTCTATGTCTACAATGCTCTACATGGAGCTACTCTAGGTAATTGGTCCCACTTTCAATATGTATCCAGATTGAGACTTCGAGTCATCTAGATCGGTGTCACAGCTTGCATCGACCTAACTCTTTATGATGAACTCTTTATCACCTCCATAACCAAGAAACATTTCCTTAGTCCTCATTAGGTACCTAAGGATCGATAATTTTGACCGTTGTCCAGTGATCTACTCCTGGATTGCTATTGTACCCCCTTGCCAACCTCATGGCAAGGCAGACAACAGGTCTGGTACACAGCATGGCATACTTTATGGAACGTATGACTGAGGCATAGGGAATGATTTTCATTCTATCTCTATATCCTACCGTCGTCGGGCTTTGAGTCTTACTCAACTTCACACCTTGTAACACAGGTAAGAACCCTGTCTTTGACTGTTCCATTTTTGAACTTCTTCAAAACTTTATCAAGGTATGTTATTTGTGAAAGTCTATTAAGCGTCTCGATCTATCCCTGTAGATCTTGATGCCCAATATACAAGGAGGTTCACCGAGGTCTTTCATTCAAAAATTCTTATTCAAGTATCCTTTTATGATATCCAAAAATTCTATATCATTTCCAATCAATAATATGTATCCACATATAATATCAAAAATGCTATAGAGCTCCCACTCACTTTCTTGTAAATACAGGATTCATCATAAGTCTTTATAAAACCATATGCTTTGATCACGTCATCAAAGCATATATTCCAACTCCGAGATGCTTGCACCAGTCCATAGATGGATTGTTGGAGCTTGCACATTTTGTTAGCTCCTTTAGGATCGACAAAACCTCCTGGCTGCATCATATACAACTCTTCTTTAAGAAATCCATTAAGGAATGCAGTTTTGGCGCCCATTTCCCAAATTTTATAATTATAAAATGTGGCAATTGCTAACATGATTCAGACTGACTTAAGCATCGCTACAGGTGAGAAGGTATCTGTTGGAAATATGCCCTAGAGGCAATAAATAAAATGGTTATTATTGTATTTCCTTGTTCATGATAATTGTCTATTGTTCATGCTATAATTGTATTAACTGGAAACCGTAATACATGTGTGAATAGATAGACCACAAGATGTCCCTAGTAAGCCTCTAGTTGACTAGCTTATTGATCAATGGCTGGTTATGGTTTCCTGACCACGGACATTGGATGTCATTGATAACGGGATCACATCATTAGGAGAATGATGTGATGGACAAGACCCAGTCCTAAGCATAGCACAAGATCGTGTAGTTCGTTTGCTAAGAGTTTTTCTAATGTCAAGTATCATTTCCTTAGACCATGAGATTGAGAAACTCTCGGATACCGTAGGAATGCTTTGGGTGTACCAAACGTCACAACATAACTGGGTGGCTATAAAGGTGCATTACATGTATCTCCGAAAGTGTCTGTTGGGTTGGCATGAATCGAGACTGGGATTTGTCACTCCGTATGACGGAGAGGTATCTCTGGGCCCACTCGGTAATGCATCATCATAATGAGCTCAATGTGACTAAGGAGTTGGTCATGAGATCATGCGTTACGGAAGGAGTAAAGAGACTTGCCGGTAACAAGATTGAACGAGGTATGGGGATGCCGACGATCGAATCTCGGGCAAGTAACATACCGATAGACAAAGGGAACTGTATACGGGATTGATTGACTCCCCGACATCGTGGTTCATCCGATGAGATCATCGTGGAACATGTGGGAACCAATATGGGTATCCAGATCCCTCTATTGGTTATTGGCCGGAGAGATGTCTCGGTCATGTCTGCATTGTTCCCAAACCCGTAGGGTCTACACACTTAAGGTTCAGTGACGCTAGAGTTGTTATGGGAAATAGTATGTGGTTACCGAAGGTTGTTCAGTGTCCCGGATGAGATCTCGGACGTGATGAGGAGTTCCGGAATGGTCCGGAGGTGAAGATGGATATATTGGACGAAGGGTATTGGAGTCCGGAATTGTTCCGGGGGTATCGGGTGAAGACCAGCGTGTCCGAAAGGGGTTTCAGAGGCCCCGACAAGCATTGGGGGGCCTTATGGGCCAAGGGGAGGGGGCACATCAGCCCACTAAGGGGCTGAGCGCCCTCCCACCCCATCTCACATAACTTGGAGAGGTGGGTGTCGGTGTCAAAACCGGCGGATCTCGGGTAGGGGGTCCCGAACTGTGCGTCTAGGATCGATGGTAACAGGAGGCAGGGGACACGAAGTTTTACCCAGGTTTGGGCCCTCTTGATGGAGGTAAAACCCTACGTCCTGCTTGATTAATATTGATGATATGGGTGGTACAAGAGTTGACCTACCACGAGATCGTAGAGGCTAAACCCTAGAAGCTAGCCTATGGTCTGATTGTATGTATATATTGTATATCTATCGACTAGCCTGGCCTCGGTTTATATAATGCACCGGAGGCCTAGGATAACAAGAGTCCTAGCCGAATACGCCGGTGGGGAGAAGTCCTTGTCTTGATCGCGAAGTCTTGTGGAATCTTCCTTGTATGCGGCAGTTGTCCGAACTGGCCCATGAGTATACGGCCACGGGGGTCCTCGGCCCAATCTATCAGATCGGGAGATGACGTGGTGAGTACCCCCTAGTCCAGGACACCGTCAGTAGCCCCCTCAACCGGTCTTCAAGTTAGAGACGCTCCTCGATTCTTCCGAACTGTTCTTCATCTTCGGTTGCCGGTCTTGAAAACGGGTTCAAAAAATCTTCTTTATCTTCGATCTTGAGGATCGCTGAAATGCATTCGACGAGTTTACACGTCGGGTATCCGAGGAGCCCCTTTAAGTTTACGGCCTTTATCAATGCCTTGTTTATTTTTATGCCACACCTCGGGTTTGAAGTTGTTCCCGGGAGGCAGGGTCGTCTTGCATCCGAGCTCCAACGCCGGACTGCATTCGAGGTATCTTTTGCAGCCGAGCACCAACGCCGGACCGCTTCCCAGCTATAGCGCCGGAATGTATCTGAGCTCCAACGACGGACTATGTATCCGAGCTCCAACGCCGGACTTTATATCCGAGCTCCAACGCCGAAATATATCCGAGCTCCAACGTCGGACTGTGTCCAAGCTCCAATGCCGGACTATATCCGAGGTGTCATATCACCTTGGTTCAAAAAAGTTTGAAGGAGTTTAGCCGAGCTTAACGCCGGAAATGCCCTCTACGGAGCCAGCCACTAGCGCCCGAGCTTTATGCCGGACTACTTCCGAGGAGGTGCACCACCCCGAATGTGGGCCGATTTTTGTGAATAGTTTTTGTTGGTGCAATTTATTCTCTGCCGAGATATATAGCCAGTAGCCCACAAGGTGTGTATCGGTCTAAAACCCGAGATGCACCTGAAGGATGACGTAAGACCGCTGATCCTAGTAGCCGCTGAGACTCAGGTTGATTTGCAAAATCGGCCTGAGGATCAAGTCCAAGCTCGGCAGAATACTTCGGGACACTAAAAGCGGTGTGCTCAGTCCTCGAGACTCAGGTTGGGTGCGGCCGACCAACCTGAGGATCAAAATCTCCTCGGAAACTGTACTGCACATAAAATTTTCTGCATTGGACAAGCAATGCAGTAGCCCCCGAGACACTGGTCGGGTGGCAACACCAGATCAGGGGATCGATGTGCCCCTTTAATATTTGTAAATAATAAGCCCGAAGCCCAGTAGCCCCCGAGCCTTAATGCAGGCACGGGTGGCCGAATTAAGGATCAATATCCATAGTAAAATCACAAATTATGTGTAATGACTCTATGTATCCAAGTACTTTACGTCATTAATGCTCGGATCCGCATTGTACAAAACTTTGTTGACCGACCATCGGCTTCCACCTCCTTGGCCAGTAGCCAAGGAGTGTTTGTCCTACTTTACAAAACCTTTATGAGGGCAAAGATTTACAACAAACAAGGCAATCTGGCCATACGGTTTTATAAACAAAGGTACGCAGAGAGTTATATTACTGTTTAACAGAAGAAATGTCTTCCAAAGAAAATAGTCTCGCTATCGGTTCCTTTCTTTGGGTTGTCATGCTAAGCATGATCATTAAACCTCAGCTCTAATGTAAGAGCAAAATATCGAGGATTTAGTTTGGGAGGCCAGTTAATAGCCCCCAGTAGTGTTTGGCGACAGTCGGGGTCAAGCCGTAAACACTTCGGCCAATGTTATGAACGGCCCGTCATTTAACGTAGTCATCGGATCGCTGACCAGTTTACGCTTATTGTGACAGTCAGTTTTTGGCTTTCTCCACTAAGGTGCTTAACCATGTGAGCTGGAAGCACAATCGCAGTGGTTCTCCCTTTGCACGCCTAGCCGAACAAAACGGAACGTAGGAAGCAAGTGAAGGAGCCGGGCAACCCAACTATTGACCGAAGACACAATTCGAAACAGATGCATATATAGCAATATCTGAGAATGTTTTTGCCGAATCCCTAAAGGTGTCCGGCGTTGCACTGCGAGACTAATGCCGGAAAAGCACAAATAGTTTAAAAGTGCCAAAAAGCTTGGAAAACCAAGAAACGTCAGTAAAAACATGACGTTCGAACAAGATCATGTGTTCAGTGCCAATCCGAAAATTGGTCTTAGAAAAAAGAAGTGCTTCTGTCGTGCTTTAACATGATACATCCTATCTCAAGACTTCGAGCGGGTCAGCCTACGGCTTCAACCTCCTATCCCAAGGGCGGAGTACTTCTCATTAGGCCAGTTTAGCAAACTAAACTCTAGCGGCTTTGAGAGAGAAATTAGGCTCCCCGGCTAGTGACCGCACACTCGCGTCGAAAAAAGGAGTGATAAATAATAATAATAAAACTTTGCAACGGCTAAGAATAAGAACACTTATTATAAAACGGCTCAAATAAACTTAAGAGCCCCCAAGTGACTTGAGTAAAAGAATGATTCCATGTACCGAAGTACTTATGTCATATCTATGTTCAACCGAACTTTAAACGCGTCTTAACCGACCGTCGGCTTCTCCCTCTTCGGTCAAGGACCGAAAAGTGCTATGTACTCCATATGTCGAGAATATCGATGGTGTTTCCAATAACCAGGCAATCAGGCCATAAGGCTATAACAGACAAAGCGCGCTCAGGGAACTTATGCTATATTACTGCAAAGAGTAAGAAGCATCTTCGAAGAAAATAGTACCCCCACCGATACCTTTCTTCGGTGCTCATTGTTATTATGAGACTTGTGCAATAGATTTTTTGTACTCATGAGTTCCGTTGTGTGCCGACCATCATTGAATAACTATAAGAGCGCTAGCTTTCGGCTTCATCCAGTCTGAGGTCCGGCTCGGGTGACCTGACAATCGCAGCGGTGCTCCCTTTACTCCCTAGACGAACAATCGGGAACGTAGGGGTAAACACAGGAGCGAGGCAACCCAGCTTGCAAATCTCTTAAGTTAATATGGTGCATATTATGGCGTAATACACGAACAAGGAACGAAGCCATACAAGTATAATCATATGCAACAGGAAAAGCTTCATAAAGGAAGCCCCCAAGTAAACGGGGTATTTGAATTTATGCGTCACAAAAAAAGTTTGGACAAGGAAATTTTTTAGAAGCAACTTTTTTCCAAAAAAGTATAATGCTTGGTCGAACCGAATGCAAGTTAGAAATTACAGCTTTGAGCATGAAAGCGACTTAGCTGGTTAATGTGTTCGGTATTGATGACGCGGTCCGAGCTTGATGCGGGGCAAGGTTCCATCCCTCAAGCCGGTCCCGAGGTGGCGGAGCGGAGAGCTTGACACGCCAAAGTGGTGACATAGCACGATCAATGCAGACCGGCAGAGTGACCCCGAAGTCCCCGGATCATTTTCCTGTGCACAAAAAATAGTGCAAACCGGAGATAATAGTAATAATGATAATTAAAAAAATTGTTGCATAATAAATAATTTATGCAAAGTGAGTAATAAAATAAATATGGCATGGAGCCGAAGTCAAGTCGATGCAGGGCGTCGGCGTGGTGCAGTAAAGGCGTGGCAAAGCCTGAATTCGCAGGTCGGTCCGAGCTCCGAGTGCGGCGTTCGCCGGACTATGTATGGAAACTGACCGAACCACCATGCGACTGTCGTTAATGCAGCCACCATTTGATAGACCTGTGTACATATGACGGACAAACCAGAGTAATAATTCCTTGGAAAAAATGAACCCAAAAAAGCAAAAAATACTGGGATTAATAGCACCTGGTTTATTTGTTGTAGCAATCCGAAGGAAGGTGATTCCTAAAATTGGGACCCGCTCCGCACACCCATTTCCTGATGGGCGATAAAACGACGGCATGGCAATGCTGGTAAGGTTGACTCGCCGAGGCAAAGCCCTCGGCCCAGCTAACATGACGGAGCTGGTCTGCTAGTGACGCCGAAGTGTCCGGAGTAGGTTGATGAAGAGATGGCGAAGCCCCCGGTCCAGCCGAGATGTCGAAGCCTCGATGTCAGCCGATGAGTCGAAGTAGGTCGGCGTGATGGACACCAGCTTGAAGAAGCAACAGTGCGGCCTTGTCGATGCAGGTCGTGACGTGGTAGATGCCGGCTTGGTGAAGCGACCGTGCGGCGATGCCGGTATGCCCGCTCCGTGTAATCCGTGGGGTGGCGATGTTGGTGATGATTTATCCTTCGTGATGCCGGGCTCTTGTTCAGCTTGCCGAGACGATGATCCAAAGAATTTGAGCTCGGCTCAACAAAGTGACGCCTTGTCTAGCGCAGGTCGGCAGCCGTGGAGTAATATTGCAAGACTGGTTTGACACCAGCATGATGTTGAAGATCATATTCAAAAAGATCTTACAGTTAGTGGGATGTGTTCGGGAACAAAACACAATACCCCAATACAAAACTTCCTTCAAAAGGGATGTTTGAAATCCTGTTCATAAAAAAGATGAACTCGGGTCGGATTCGTTTTCGCGCAGAAAACAGATCCGAAAAGTGATGCACTAATCGGAAGTTTCCCGGAGTTTGGACGGTCGGATCGAGCCGAAATTTTGAGAGGTGGTAGATATAGTAATTCCGCAGCCGATCAACGGTTGGATCTTCCAAAGGACGTCCGAGATAGAAGCTGGACACCACGCCCTAAACTCATCCAAATTCCCGTCCAGATTTGACATGGCTCCGGTATATCGTGGATTGCCAGAGATTCCTCCATCGGAACTCGACGAAATTTTCCAGGGTTGTTGTAGACTCAATTCCGCACAATTCCACCAAAGCAATCGTCAAAGCGATACTCGAGGAGGTGGTGGTCGCAGATACGAGTTCGCTGTCAAGAAAAACAGCACGGTCGCTTGGGGGCAATGTTGACGTTGAGCCCCCGAGCTCCATAGATGATTCCTCCGTGATCTTGATAGAGATCGGAGTTGATGTTTGATGAAGGCCCTCGTTCGGACATAGTAATCCGAACACAGGGCGCAATTCTTGGTCGAACCAAGGTGACCAGTCGAGCTGGTGACGAAGATGCCGAAGTCGCAGTTGATCTACACGCGAGCCATCGATCCTTTTGTCGATCACACAGCGGAACTCTCAATGAAAGCACCATTCTTGGTGTCAAAACCGGCGGATCTCGGGTAGGGGGTCCCAAACTGTGTGTCTAGGATCGATGGTAACAGGAGGCAGGAGACACGAAGTTTTACCCAGGTTCGGGCCCTCTTGATGGAGGTAAAACCCTACGTCCTGCTTGATTAATATTGATGATATGGGTAGTACAAGAGTTGATCTACCACGAGATCGTAGAGGCTAAACCCTAGAAGCTAGCCTATGGTCTGATTGTATGTATATATTGTATATCTATCGACTAGCCTGGCATCGGTTTATATAATGCACCGGAGGCCTAGGATAACAAGAGTCCTAGCCGAATACGCCGGTGGGGAGAAGTCCTTGTCTTGATCGCCAAGTCTTGTGGAATCTTCCTTGTATGTGGCAGTTGTCCGAACTGGCCCATGAGTATACGGCCACGGGGGTCCTCGGCCCAATCTATCAGATCGGGAGATGACGTGGTGAGTACCCCCTAGTCTAGGACACCGTCAGTGGGGGCTCCTCCCCTAGGGCAGCCACCCCTCCTAGCTTGGGGGGCATGTTTCCTAGGGGTGGGGGCGCCCAAACCCATCTAGGGTTTCCCTTGTGGCCGCCGCACCTCCCCTAGGGAACCCTAGAGCGCCTCCTCCACCCCCTTCCCCCGATATATTGTGAGGGAGAGAGAGGGCATCCATACCCTTCCCCTGGCGCAGCCCCTCCCCCTCTCCTACACCTCGTCCTCCTCCTCCGTAGCGCTTGGCGAAGCCCTGCCGGAGAACCACGAGCTCCATCACCACCACGCTGTCGTGCTGTCGAAGTTCTCCCTCAACTTCTCCACTACCCTTGATGGATCAAGAAGGAGATGACTTCCCCGGGCTGTACGTGTGTTGAACGTGGAGGCACCGTTGTTCGGCGCTTTGATCGGAATCGACCGCAATCTGAATCGCTGCGTGTACGACTCCACCAACTACGTTCTTGTAACGCTTCTGCTTAGCGATCTTCAAGGGTATGAAGATGCACTCCCTCTCTCTCGTTGCTAGCATCTCCTAGATTGATCTTGGTGACACGTAGGAAATTTTTGAATTATTGCTACGTTCCCCAACAGTCTCATCGTAGTCAACCCCTTGAACTTGTCGAAAACCTTTTGTGACAAGTCGAGCTTTGTAGATGGTGACATTACCATCCGTGTGTGTCTTCTTCTTGAAGATCCATTTATTCTCAATGGCTTGCCGATCATCAGGCAAATCCACTAAAGTCCACACTTTCTTCTCATACATGGATCCTATATCAGATTTCATGGCCTCAAGCCATTTATCGGAATCTGAGCTCATCATAGCTTCCTCATAGTTTGTAGGTTCGCCATGGTCTAGTAACATGACTTCCAGGACATGATTCCTGTACAACTCTGGTGCGGAACGTCCTTTGTTCCACCTATGAGGTCTAGTAGTAACTTGATCTGAAGTTTCACGATCATCATCATTTGCTTCCTCTCTAGTTGGTGTAGGAATCACAGGAACGGATTTCGCAGATGTGCTACTTTCCAAATTGAGAGAAGGTACAATTACCTCATCAAGTGCTAATTTCCTCCCACTCACTTCTTTCGAGAGAAACTCCATTCTCTAGAAATGTTCCATTTTTGGCAACAAAGATCTTACCTTCGGATTTGTGGTAGAAGGTGTACCCAATTGTTTCCTTAGGGTATCTATGAAGACGAAATTCTCCGATTTGGGTTCGAGCTTATCAAGCTAAAGCGTTTTGACATAAGTGTCACAACTTCAAACTTTTAAGAAACGACAGCTTAGGTGTCTTGCCAAACCACAGTTCATATGGTGTCGTCTCAACGGATTTAGAATGTGCCCTATTTAATGTGAATGCAGCTATCCCCAATGCATAACCCCAAAACGATAGTGGTAAATCAGTAAGAGACATCATAGATCACACATCTAATAAAGTACGGTTACGGCGTTCGGACACACCATTACGTTGTGGTGTTCTAGGTGGCGTGAGTTGTGAAAATATTCCACATTGTTTTAAATGAAGGCCAAACTCATAACTCAAATATTCACCTCCGCTATCAGATCGTAGAAACTTTATTTTCTTGTTACGATGATTCTCCACTTCACTCTGAAATTCTTTGAACTTTTCAAATGTTGCAAACTTGTGTTTCATTAAGTAGATATACCCATATCTTCTCAAATCATCTATGAAGGTTAGAAAATAATGATACCCGCCGCGTGCCTCAACATTCATCGGACCGCATACATCAGTATGTATTATTTCCAATAAGTCATTGGCTCGCTCCATTGTTCCGGAGAATGGAGTTTTAGTCATCTTTCCCACGAGGCATGGTTCGCAAGTATCAAATGATTCATAATCAAGTGATTCCAATAGTCCATCTGCATGGAGTTTCTTCATGCGCTTTACACCAATATGACCTAAACGGCAGTGCCACAAGTATGTTGCACTATCATTATCAACTTTGCATCTTTCGGCATCAATATTAAGAATATGTGTATCATTACAATCGAGATTCAATAAACCATTCACATTGGGTGTATGACCATAGAAGGTTTTATTCATGTAAACCGAATAACAATTATTCTCTAACTTAAATGAATAACGCATTGCAATAAACATGATCTAATCATATTCATGCTCAACGCAAACACCAAATAACATTTATTTAGGTTCAACACTAATACCGAAGGTAGAGGGAGTGTGCGATGGTGATCATATCAACCTTTGAATCATTTCCAACACACATCGTCACCTCGCTTTTAACTAGTCTCGGCAACTCTTGTTTGTGTTACTAATCTTAGCAACTGAACCGGTATGAAATACCTAGGGGTTACTACGAACACTAGTAACACACACATCAATAACATGTATATCAAATATACCTTGGTTCACTTTGTTGTCCTTCTTATCCACCAAGTATTTGGGGCTGTTCCACTTCAAGTGACCATTTCCTCTGCAGTAAAAGCACTTAGTTTCAGGCTTGGGTCCAACTTTGGGCTTCTTCTCGGGAGTGAAAACTTGATTGCCATTCTTCTTGAAGTTCCCTTTCTTTCCCTCGCCCTTTTTCTTGAAACTAGTGGTCTTGTTAACCATCAACACTTGATGCTTTTTCTTGATTTCTACCTTCGCCGATTTCAGCATCGTGAAGAGCTTGGGAATTGTTTTTGTCATCCCTTGCATATTATAGTTCATCACAAAGTTCTAGTAACTTGGTGATAGTGACTAGAGAACTCTATCAATCACTATCTTATTTGGAAGATTAACTCCCACTTGATTCAAGTGATTGTAGTACCAGACATTCTGAGTACATGCTCACGGGCTGAGCTATTTTCCTCCATCTTGTAGGCAAGGTACTTGTGAGAGGTCTCATGCATCTTGACACTGGCATGAATCTGAAGTACCAATTTTGAGCTCTTGGAATATCTCATATGCTCTATGGCATTCAAAACGTTTTTGAAGTCCCAGTTCTAAGCCGTAAACCATGCCACACTAAACTATCAAGTAGTCATCATATCGAGCTTTCAAAACGTTCATAACGTGTGTAGCTGCTCCTGCAAAAGGTTTGTCACCTAGCGGTACATCAAGGACATAATTCTTCTGTGGAACAATGAGGATAATCCTCATATCACGGACCCGGTCCGCATCATTTCTACTATCATCTTTCAACTTAGTTTTCTCTAGGAACATATCAAAAAAATATAGGAGCTATATCGCGAGCTATTGATCTACAACATAGATATGCAAAACTATCAAGACTAAGTTCATGATAAATTAAGTTCAATTAATCAAATTACTAATGAACTCCCGCTTAAATAGACATCCCTAAAGTCATCTAAGTGATACATGATCCAAACCAAATGACCCACATCCGATCATCATGTGTGTCGGTGTTCTGGGAATCGGGTACCCAGACTTGCCTGCCTGCGGCCCACGGCGTGGCTCCATTAGCGGCCTGGTACGGCCCACCTTCAGCATCAACAACACAAGACCCTCGAGAGGGGCCAAGCCTCGCGAGGCGGACGACATCAAGACCTCTAGAGGGAGCATCCTCCCTGGGCTGGCTCCTGACGAGCGGAGACTTCTATGCAGGCGCCCATCTCGCAAGGTACGGATGACACAAGCCATGACGAACAAGGCCAAGCGGGCGCCAGTGGGCGCAGTACAACAAGTTTCCTCTTTGGTGCTAAACAGGCAAGCGTAGGTGCGTAGTCCGGAGGAACCAGCCAAAGGTTTCCATTTCAGTGCTACAAGACCAAGATCGCTAGGATGGCATGACGGAGGTCATCGTCGAGCCCACCACGATGTCCCGACCAGAAGCTTGGTAGGAGAAGACCACCTTACGTTAGGATAGGATGTACTATTGGTTTCCCTTCAAAGTTGGCCGTTGTGGGATCCCTTCCCGCCTTGATTTTGGGGTAAGAGGACCAAGGCCACTATAAATATAGGTTAGCCACCACCATAAAGGAGGTCGGATCCCATCGAATCCACTCCTCCCTCACCGGCACACCCCAACACAAGAACAGAACTCCTCAGGTAGTTCTTCCTCTGTACTAGTTCATCCACAGTCCACCTTGAGGCTAATCCACCACAAAGTAGGAGTAGGCTTTTACACCGCAAGGTGGCCTGTACCTGGGTAAACTTTCGTGTCTCTTTCCTTTCCTGTTCATCGAGCTAGGCCGTGAGATTCGCAACAAGTAGGCAGACTGGGGAGATCGAGTTCTTTGCACACACCCCAAAGTTTGAATCTTTCTTGGGTCTGCGGATCCCCGAATACGACAACGTGAGATGGGGTAGCCATAAATGGTGAACATCTCTATGTTGATCATATCTACTATATGACTCACGTTCGACCTTTCGGTCTCTAGTGTTCTGAGGCCATGACTGTACATGCTAGGCTCGTCAAGTTTAACCCAAGCATTCTACATGTGTAAAAGTATCTTACACCTATTGTATGTGAACATAGAGTCTATCACACCCGATCATCACGTGGTGTCTCGAAACAACGACTGTAGCAACGGTGCAAACTCCCAGAGAACACTTTTATATTGAAATTAAGTGAAGGCATCATCTTATAATGCTACCGTCGTACTAAGAAAAATAAGATGAATAAAAGATAAATATCACATGCAATGAAAATATGTGACATGATAGGGCCATCATCATCTCGTGCTTTTGATAACCATCTCCAAAGCATTGTCATGATCTCCATTGTCACCGGCTCGACACCTTGATCTCCATCGTAGCGTCGTGGTTGTCTCGCCAACGATTGCTTCTACAACTATTGCTAACTCATAGCAATAAAGTAAATCAATTACATGGCGTATGCATTTCATACAATACAGAGACAACCATAAGGCTCCTGCCGGTTGCCAGATATCTTACAAAACATGATCATCTCATATAATAATGTATATAACAACATGTCTTGACCATATCACATCAAAACATACCCTGCAAAAACAGGTCAGATGTCCTATACTTTGTTGTTGCAAGTTTTACGTGGCTGCTACAGGTTCCTAGTAAGAACCGTTCTTACCTACGGCAAAAACCACAACGGTGTTTTGTCAAGTTTGTTGTTTTAACCTTCTTCAAGGACTGGCCGCAGTCAAATTCTATTCAACTAAAGTAGGAGAAACAGACACCCGCCATCCAGGTTTATGCAAATTAGTGGCATGTCAGTCGGTGGAACCGGTCTCATGTGCGTGGACATGTAAGGTTGATCCAGGCCGCTTCATCCCACAATACCGCCAAACCAAAATAAGAAGTTGGTGGTAAGCAGTATGATTATCACCTCCAACAACTCTTTGTGTTCTACTCATGCATATCATCTATGCATAGACCTGGCTCATGATGCCACTGTTGGGAAACGTTGCATGGAAAACAAAAAAATTCTACGCACACGCAATGATCTATCCATGGAGATGCATATCAACGAGAGGGAGAGTGTGTCTACGTACCCTTGTAGACTGTAAGCGGAAGCGTTTCTCAACGTGGTTGATGTAGTCGAACTTCTTCGCGCTTCAACCGATCAAGTACCGAGCGCATGACACCTCTGTGTTCTGCACACGTTCAGCTCGGTGACGTCCCTCGCCTTCTTGCTCCAGCAAGACGTCGAGGTAGTAGATGAGTTCTATCATGGAATGGTCACGAAAGATGTCCTCGTAGAAGGACTTAGTTGTGCAGCCATTGCGACGAGATTAGCTTAAAGGGGTTAAACGGGACAAAGGCCACATGGAGTTTATACTGGTTCGGCCCCTTGCGCTGAAGGTAAAAGCCTAATCCTGTTTGAGGTTGTATTGCTAGGGTTTCGATTACCAGGGAGCGAATATGCTTTGCCTGACTTTCGATTTGTTGTCTCTTGCCCTAAGCCGCTGTCAGGTTGTCCCCTTATCTACATGGGTTGACGCCCTGCGGCCTACAGAGTCCTAGCCTGCTCATACAAATGTGTCTGGCTCGGTGACTTATCTTACATGCCTTACAATACAAGTCATGCGTACATGGCGGTTGTTGGTGTCAAAATCGGCGGATATCGGGTAGGGGGTCCCGAACTGTGCGTCTAGGAGACAAGGGACATGATGTTTTTACCCAGGTTCGGGCCCTCTCGATGGAGATAAAACCCTACTCCTGCTTGATTAATATTGATGATATGGGTAGTACAAGAGTAGATCTACCACGAGATCAAGGAGGCTAAACCCTAGAAGCTAGCCTATGGTATCATTGTTCTTCGTCCTACGGACTAACACCCTCCGGTTTATATAGACACCGAAGAGGGCTAGGGTTACACAGAGTCGGTTACAATGGTAGGAGATCTGCATATCTCTATCGCCAAGCTTGCCTTCCACACCAAGGAAAGTCCCTTCCGGACACGGGATGAAGTCTTCAATCTTGTATCTTCATAGTCCAGGAGTCCAGCCGAAGGTATAGTTCGGCTATCTGGACACCCCCCTAATCCAGAACTCCCTTAGTAGCCCTTGAACCAGGCTTCAATGACGACGAGTCCGGCGCGCAGATTGTCTTTTGCATTGCAAGGCGGGTTCCTCCTCCAAGTACTTCATAGAAGATTTTGAACACAAAGGTAGTGTCCGGCTCTGCAAAATAAGTTTCCACATATTGCCATAGAGAGAATAATATTTACAAAAATCTAATCTGCTGACGTATTCCATAGCGTGACATCACACCAGGGCCAAGTCTTTATTCGAATCGTTTTACTATCCCACCTCAGCGCGTTTAGCGAGGCGGTTTCCTTGGCACGTCTTGTCAAAGCAGAGATCGTGTCCCCTTATTCCGGGATTCTCATCAATACGGGCGTGGGTAACCCAACCACGCCATTGATTACGGCCCTTGGGAGATAAGCGAGTTTTACCAGGCTGGTGGGGACGCATAGTCGTGTCCGCCCATATAAGGGGATAAGGATCCATTTCCGCGCACTCGAGCTCCAACGCCCAAGTCCGCACACCCCACCTCAACCTTCTCCAGCCATGTCCGGAGCGGGAGGCAAGTGGATGGTCTCCTCCGTCACGGAGGGAGACATCAAAAAACTGAGGAAGGCCGGATACTTGTCTAACAACATTGCGCACCGGCTTCCCGAAGAGGGGCAGCTCATCCCCACCCCTAGGCCCCATGAGAGGGTGGTGTTCCTTCCCCATTTCCTCCGCAGACTAGGCTTCCTTCTCCAACCATTTGTCCAGGGGCTCATGTTCTACTATGGCCTAGATTTCCACAATCTAGCCCCGAACTTTGTCCTCAACATCTCGGCGTTTATCGTCGTGTGCGAGGCTTTCCTCTGCATCCGCCCCCTTTTCGGCCTATGGCTCAAGACTTTCAATGTCAAGCCGAAGGTGGTGCGCGGCACCCAGGCGGAGTGCGGAGGCGCCATGGTGGGCAAGATGCCCAATGTCCTATGGCTCGAGGGATCCTTCGGGGAGTCCCTAAAGGGGTGGTAATCGGGGTGGTTTTACATCACCGAGCCGCGCGACCCTGAATGGGTCGCAGCCCCCGAGTTCCGATCCGGACCCCCTACGCGGCTCACCTCCTGGAAAGAGACGGTCCTGTCGTGGGGTAAAAAAGGAGAGCTGACCAGACTCCAAACATGCATCCAAACCCTGGTGGACAAGAAGCTCAAACTTGTCAATGTAGTCCAGGTTATGCTCATCCGCCGGATCCTCCCGTATCAACAACGGGCTTTCAACCTGTGGGAGTTCGAGCCGGCGCAGCACCAAACTCTGAGCAGGCTCTTCGACATGACGTACAAAGATGCCTGGAAGGTGCTTTTCAAGGGCGCCGAGGCCCCCGCATCCACTACCGAGGATCGCGGATTCAGCTCACAGCGTCATGGTAGTGCGGTAAGCTGTTTTTACCTTTTACAGGGTATTAGTTTTTCATAGTTTGACTCTATGCGGGATCTAAGCTCCCTTACCTTTGACAGGATTGGCAGGAGATGTCCGGACTGATCAACTGTCCGGCTCCTTCGCCCGAAGGCCCAGCGGACACTCGCTTGGCGAAGCTGCTGGTTCCGGCACCCTATGTGGTGCCGGAGAAGAAGGCCAAAAAGAAGGCCACGGGGACTCGAAAGAGTGCCCGGCGCCTGGAGGTGTCGGATTCATCATCCGACGACTCCAAGACGCACTCCTCCCGTGAAGACAAGGAGGAGGAAGAAGAGACCTCTCCTCCTCCAGTGGGAGGAGGGAAGAAAAGGAAGGTCGCCCCAACTGGGGAGGCCGAAGGGTCCAAGAAGGGGAAGACCCCTCCTCCGGACTACTCCACCAACGGCGACGACGACGAAGAGGAGTGGCCGCACAGGGCCAAGCCCCTGGTGAGATCGTAAGTATCCAGATACCAGAGTGATTCATAGTATTCCCCCATTGCACAACTTTTCCTTACGTCGAACATGTTTATGCAGTCCACCCAAAGACCGGCTCGACGTGTCGCCGAGCGGTTCCCTAGATTCGTCGGATGTGAATTCTCTTCCGACGGCTACCTCCCCCCATCCTACGGACGACGCCGAGGTGGCGTCCCAACAGGTTCCAAGCCAGGAGGAGGTGGTCCTGGAGGCGCTGCAAGGCGACCTCCCGGACTCCAGGCGTAAAGGGGATAGAACCCCCAAGGGCTCCAAGTCCGGCCTTGAGCCGGACACCGGGCCGGAACCTTCAACGGTTCCGGACTTCGGTAGGCAGCCTCCTTCCAAGAGGAGCAAGCCTACCGAGCCGGTGACCTCCGTCCAACCGGAGGCACCGGACAATCTGCTGGAGGTGCTTAACGACGCCTCCATCGACGAGGAGCACCGCACTATTATGAGTGCAGTGATCCAGAAGGTTCAGTCCACCAAGAGCGGACTGACTGAAGCCTGTGCCAGCCTTCTAACAGGCTTTGAGGTAAGTAAAGAATATGTAAAAATATTACCGCATAGACAGTAGCCCCTGATGCTCTGTTCGGCGTTCGGAAAGAAAAGCCGAATAGAGGATCTAATAACATTCGCAGGAGTCTAACATAATCAAGTCAATATGCGTATGCAGGCTTCGCTGGTGGCCTCTGCCGCACTGACTGTGGAGGTGGATACGCTGAAGCAAAACCTTGCGCGGTCCGAGAACGAGCTCGGCCATGCCAAGAGGCAACTCGAGGAGAAGGAAGGTAAGTAATACCTTGCGCAAGTATATAGAGAAGATGTGGTTGCAAAAAATGACAGGATCAACGTGCTATTATAGGGGCCACGACCGAGGTGGCAACTCTTAAGAAAGCGCTGTCCGAGGCCGAAAACAGAGCGGCCGCGGAGCGCATAGAGAGAGGGAAGCAGGAGGCGCGGGTGGAGGAGGTGCAGAAAGAGCTCCAGGCTCTCGTGAAAAAACACAAGAGTTTGGAGCTTGACTCAAAGACACAAGCATTCGAGCTTGCGGTAGCCCTCGAAAGTGCGAAGTCTGCCAAGGCCGAAGCCCAGAAAGCCCTCCAAGAAATTGAAGCGATGAAGAAGATAGCGGTGGGTAAGGCATTCATTATGCAAAGCAAGCACGTGAAAGTGAATTACTTGTTACTTACCCGAGTCCGGAGCTCTCTAGGAGCATTCACAGATTTGCCCCGCAGTGCGTCTGATGCCGCGGCCTACTATCTATCGGAGGAGGGGAGCTCGATAGAGAAGGTGTTCTGGTCTCAGTATGCTGAGGCCGGACACCTGGTGCCTTTGAGCGACCAGCTGAAGCAAATGGTCGAGCTCCACAAGGTGGCCGAACAGGCCAAAAAGGGCCTCATAGTTCGGCTTTGGCCTGGAGAGGCTCTGCATGGTAGCTACTTCGGGCTGGTGAGGCGGCTGGTGGATGCCTGTCCATGGCTTGAAGTAATCAAGAGCTCCGTCTGCATCGAAGGTGCTCGTAGGGCGCTTGCCCTTGCTAAAGTGCACTGGGGCAAGATGGATGCGGAGAAGCTGGTGAAGGACGGGCCGCCGCCGGGCAAGGAGCATCGCGTCCCGGAAGCATATTATGAGGGCGTCCTGAATGGTGCCCGCCTTATAGCGGATGAATGCTCCAAAGATGTAATTTTTGAGTAAACTCGCATTTGTGATCCTGTACGCTGAAAACTTGTTCATATGCGCTTAGCAACGCTTTTGAATTTAAAATATTACCTTCTGTGTGGCCGTTTATCAAATTTGAGCGATGACGAGTCGTCGACTTCTGCCCCCATGCCACGAGTGCTGGGGTGTTCAGGATAAACATGAGCACTCTTTTTCCCATTCTTGGGTCCTTCGAGGGAGGCGCTCAACACAACAAACAAGGCAATCGGACTATAATGCTTGAACACTCTCACTTAGCCATAGAATTCTATAATTTTAAATTTCGGCGAAGCCCCTAGTGCTCGGAAGACCGAGTTCGGGGTGCTATCCACGCCTAGGCCAGACAAAGCCGACTCCTCGCTCTAAGCGGCATAAGTCTTTAGAGACTCGAAAACCTCTCGAACAGCGACCAGCTCTCGCCTCGTCATGACAGTTAGTTTTAGCTTTCTCTACTGAGGTGCTTAGCCCAGCTCAACTGGGGCACAATCGCAGTAGTTCTCCAAGTGCTACCTTAGCCGATATAACGGAACGTAAGGTACCAAAACATAGGAGCCGGGCAAACCCATCTATTGACCCAAGACATGATTCGAAGCCGATGCACATAATGCTATAAGTTCGGGGTCCCGCACTTGTGAAAGTGTTCGGACTTCTCACACCGTATTGTGGGGTACTTAAGCCCCTGGCGTATTGGCCATCCCAAAGTGTATGGGTGCAACATGTCATTAATGAACATATATTCGTAAGAAAGAGTAATGCGATAATAGGCGGAAGCTATGCATTGTTTATTTAAAAAAGCTGCGATCAAAGCAGAACGATACAAATAGTGCAATAAGCAAAAGATGGGACTATTGAACATGTCCTTTCCAGGGGCGAGCTGCGGAATGTTATGTGAAACCGGTATACTGCTTGTTATAGAGACCACCTTAGAGTTCCATAGTGTGGCGTAGCTTTCTGCTTCCCTGGTTTTATCGTTTGTGCGGCAATTGTACTGCCGGACAAGCCCTTCGAAGAATGGAGTCCTGAAAATAAGAGAAAATTAAGAACTCGGCAGCCCCTAGTGCGGTTTAAGCCGCGTTTCGGGCGTGCCGTGATGGTGCCCCTCCCCCTATGCCCATGGTATTTCCAGAGCGTAGTTAGGTACGCGCAACACTGGTTTCGCAAGTTCGCGAGGGCTGAGGTTGGGGCCGCATTGCTACGCTTGCTCGGAATATGCCAGGCAGTCTTGTTGTAGGTTACTCCGGGCGCGCTTGACGGTGTCCAGACGTTTAATGGCCGGACTGGAGAATTGCCTTGAGAGGCTATTTTGTACTTCTGCTGCGATAGCCTCCGTATGCTCCTCCGTTCGGAGAGAGCGTTCTGTGTTTCCGTTGACCGTGATGACTCCTCGAGGGCCTGGCATTTTGAGCTTGAGGTATGTGTAGTGCGGCACCACATTGAACTTGGCAAATGTAGTTCGCCCGAGCAGTGCGTGATAGCCACTATGGAACGGGACTATGTCGAAGATTAACTCCTCGCTTCGGAAATTATCCGGAGAGCCGAAGACCACTTCAAGTGTAACTGAGCCTGTACAGTTGGCCCCTACACCTGGTATGACGCCTTTAAAGGTTGTTTTAGTGGGTTTAATCCTCGAGGGACTGATGCCCATTTTCCGCACTGTATCCTGGTAAAGGAGGTTCACGCTGCTGCCGCCGTCCATAAGGACTCTAGTGAGGTGAAATCCGTCAATAATTGGGTCTAGAACCAATGCGGCAAATCCACCATGACGGATGCTAGTGGGGTGGTCCCTTCGATCAAAAGTGATCGGGCAGGAAGACCATGGGTTGAACTTTGGGGCGACTGGCTCCATCGCGTATACGTCCCTTAGCGCATGCTTCCGCTCCCTCTTGGGGACGTGGGTTGCGTATATCATGTTCACCGTCCGCACTTGTGGGGGAAAACCTTTCTGTCCACTATTGTTCGACGGTCGGGGCTCCTCCTCGTCATCGCTATGCAGCCCCTTGTCTCTGCTTTCGGCATTTAACTTGCCTGCCTGCTTGAACACCCAACAATCCCTGTTGGTGTGATTGGCTGGTTTTTCGGGGGTGCCATGTATCTGGCATGAGAGGTCGAGTATTCAATCCAAACTGGACGGGCCCGGAGTATTTCTTTTGAATGGCTTTTTCCACTGACCGGGTTTAGAGCCTCTGAATCCGGCATTAACTGCCGTATCCTCGGCATTGTCGCCGTTAATGCGGCGCTTTTGCTTGTTGCAACGCGAACTGCCACTGCTGTCCTTGGTATCCGAATTACCAGGGCTCTTGGTCATGTTATTGCTGCGAGCTAGCCAGCTGTCTTCTCCCGCGCAAAAGCGGGTCATAAGTGTCGTGAGGGCTGCCATAGATTTCGGCTTTTCCTGTCCTAGGTGTCGTGCAAGCCACTCGTCGCGCATGTTATGCTTGAAGGCTGCCAGGGCCTCTGCGTCTGGACAGTCGACGATTTGATTTTTCTTGGTTAGGAACCGTGTCCAGTATTGTCTGGCCGATTCCTCTGGCTGCTGAATTTTGTGGCTAAGGTCATCAGCGTCTGGTGGTCGCACATAAGTGCCCTGGAAATTGTCGAGGAATGCAGTTTCCAGGTCCTCCCAACAACCAATTTGATTATGCTGGCAAGTTGTTAAGCTAATGCCGAGTTGGTCCTTTAAGCTTGAGTGGGAGGTATTTGATGGCGTGTAGGTCATCACCGCGGGCCATGTGGATATGAAGGAGATAGTCCTCGATCCATACCGCAGGATCTGTTGTTCCATTGTATGATTCGATGTTCACGGGTTTGAAACCCTCGGGGATTTGATGATCCATTACTTCATCTGTGAAGCATAGTGGGTGTGCGGCGCCTCTATATTGGGCTATATCACGACGCAGCTCAAACGAGCTTTGTCTACTATGTTCGGCCCGGCCGGATTTACTGTATCCGGAGTGACGATTACCGTCTCGTGCCATGGGGTGCCCACGTGATCCGTAGATTGATATTGTTTGCCTTGCCTTGTCCTCCAATATATCTCGCAGGTCTGGCGCATTTTCCCGTGCCTTGGTATTTTTTGAGCGGCACCGGGGTGCGGCTTGAGTGGAGGGCCAAGAGGCCTCTTTGTCGCGGCCACGGGGTGACCAGTCGGCCGCATCATGCGCTAGTGATGTAGGTTTAGGAGCTTCCTCCTCTAATCGGGGTTGCAACCTGCACTTTGGGTAGCTCTTGGAGGGGTGTTCGAGTTCATACTCTTTGGCCGCAAGGACTTCAGTCCATCTGTCGGCTAGCAAATCTTGATCTGCTCTAAGCTGTTGCTGTTTTTTCTTGAGGCTGCTTGCCGTGGCCATAAGCCTGCGTTTGAAACGCTCTTGTTCGACGGGATCCTCCGGCACGACAAATTCGTCGCCGTTGAGGCTTGCCTCGTCTTCGGAGGGAGGCATATAATTATCGTCCTCGACCTCTCTGTCTGCCACTCTCTCATGAGGGCTAGCTTCTCCATCCTCCTGTGCTGAATCTTGCTGGAGGTGGTTGTCTTCGGCACTGTTCGGGGTGTTATTATTTCCCATGCCGGAATCACCATTTTTGTTTTGGCAGGATTTAGAGCGGCGCCGCTGACGCCGGCGCTTAGGCTGCTTCTTGGAGGTTTCATCCTCCGTTGTTCCATCGCCATTTCCTTCTTTTGGGGTGTCCACCATGTATATATCATACGACGATGTGGCTTTCCAGTGCCGTATAGGCGCAGGTTCGTGATCGTCTCTTGTATCGGCGTCCATACCGTTGATGTCTTCGGAGTCGAAGTCGAGCATGTCGGTTAAATCATCGACAGTGGCTACGAAGTGGGTGGTGGGTGGGCTTTGAATTTCTTCATTGTCCGCATCCCAACCTTGCTGACCATAGTCCGGCCAGGGCTCTCCTGATAAAGAGAGAGACTTCAGTGAATTCAGAATATCGCTGAAGGGCGAGTGCTAAAAGATGTCTGCGGCGGTGAACTCCATGATCGGCGCCCAATCGGGTTCGATTGGTAGGGGCGCGGAGGGCTTGGAGTCTGGAGAGGAGTCCGGCTCCTCGGAGTCACGGGCTTCGCAGAGAATAGGGCTGGTGTTCGGCTCGATCGCCGTAGAGATTGCAGCCACCGAGGCGGTGTCCAACCACCCAACCTAGATTCGCGCAGTTGGCTCCGAATTAAGGGTCGGAGCTGATGCGGGTGCGACCTCCAGGGCACCGTTTGGCGGCAGAGCTAGATCATGCCCATTATGACAGTGCGGCGCGCTCGGCTGCGGCACGAATCCGTCGAAGATCAAGTCTCCGTGGAGGTCGGCCGTGTAGCTCAAACTTCCAAATCTGACCTGATGGCCAGGGGCGTGGCTTTCGATCTGCTCTAGATGGCCAAGCGAATTGGCCCGCAGTGCAAAGCCGCGAAATACGAAGATCTGTCCGGGGAGAAAAGTCTCACCCTGGATCGCATCGTCGTTGATGATCGAAGGAGCCATCGGGCCTAAAAGTGACGACACAGAGGAACTCTCAATGAAAGCACCAATGTCGGTGTCAAAACCGGCAGATCTCGGGTAGGGGGTCCCGAACTGTGCGTCTAGGCGGATGGTAACAGGAGACAAGGGACACGATGTTTTTACCCAGGTTCGGGCCCTCTCGATGGAGGTAAAACCCTACTCCTGCTTGATTAATATTGATGATATGGGTAGTACAAGAGTAGATCTACCACGAGATCAAGGAGGCTAAACCCTAGAAGCTAGCCTATGGTATCATTGTTCTTCATCCTACGGACTAAAACCCTCCGGTTTATATAGACACCGGAGAGGGATAGGGTTACACAGAGTCGGTTACAATGGTAGGAGATGTACATATCTGTATCACCAAGCTTCCCTTCCATGCCAAGGAAAGTCCCTTCCGGACACGGGATGAAGTCTTCAATCTTGTGTCTTCATAGTCCAGGAGTCCGGCTGAAGGTATAGTCCGGCCATCCGGACACCCCCTAATCCAGGACTCCCTCAACGGTTTTACACTTACGGGCCTTAAGCCACCTTCAGGCTTGGGCCCTCTAACAAGCCTGTCTTATGAACCGCCATCTTCAATATACTCTTGGGCTTCAAGGAGATGATCCACCATTGGGATAACCCGGCCCCTCCTGGGCGGGTCATATCCAATAGCCATATCCCCAACATTAGGCCCCAGGTTGATTTGAACTTCATCATGTCAATCTTCAACACTTAGAAAAAATCCTTCTTTATCTTTACCGTGTAATCTGTAACCCGCCATGACATCATCTCCTGAAATTGTGGTAACCCGCCATGACGTCACCTGTTATTAATACCATACACGTCCCAAATCTTTAATAAATCTTTCCGTTACTGATCCTCCAAAAATAGAGGCGCCCATGCCATCACATATCCATTTTCTTGTCTCCTCGATTCCCGCGCATGCCACTTATCCCTTCAGACTTATAAATAGGGCCACAGGTCCTCTTTTCATTCTTCCCATTTTCTCTTCTCACCTTCTTCTTCCTCATCGCGATGCTCAAGTGCGCCCAAGTTCCGCCGCCGTCATCCTTCGTCCACTGCTTCGACTCCAGCCGCTGCATCACCCAGAACGGACCAGAACATCGCGGGGCTCCTCCGCTGTGCCATTAGCGTCGGTAAGTCTTCTCTTTCCTCGTAATGGACCTGTCTTTAGTGTTTCCTTGTTCATCACTGTTCATCACCACCCCTCCTTCTCCATCCTAGATCGTATATCTTTGATCTGAAAACAACGCAGGCCATGCGTGATAGCTGTTTTAGCACTCGTTTTCTCATATCAGACCGTATCCTCATTGCAATAGATCTCATTTGGGCACTCCCATTTTTCTGCTGCCGCCACCTTAGGTTTAGATTTTATTTTCCTTTTTCTGAACTGCCGTAGATCCAATCTTATCACTATAATATGTAAAACCTGTTTGTCCCAACACTTAGTAGAATTTTCTCTTGTCAGATTTTGAATATCAGTGCTGGTCATGGCGGCTTACATCACCGGCTTACCATTACCCATATATCATTAGGCCCCATTTAAGCCGCCATGCTGAATATGTACTGTAGCTTTTACTTCAGGTTTATGGGAATGTATTAACTTAAACCGACAAACCTTCTTCTCTTTTAGGCTTCTTTGTTCACAATGCCGCCAAAGAAAGACACTTCATGTAACTGGGTTCCCTCCATCTTCACTGAGAACACATTGAAAGATTTTGTCAAAGTTGGGTACTTGCCAGCGAAAAATGTCATGCATTATTGCGCCCCTGATCCAAGTGAAGAAAAACCTCGGCCCAAAGATGACAAAGTCATTGTGTTTACTGATCATATGAATCGGGGCTTCTCACCACCCAGTTCCAAATTTTTCTGAGATGTTCTGCACTTCTTTCAACTCCATCCTCAAGACATCGGACCGAATTCTGTGTCAAACATCTACAACTTTCAAGTCTTCTGTGAAGTGTATCTTCAAGAGGAGCCTAGTATGAAACTCTTTAGGGATTTTTTCTATCTAAACCGCCAAATCCATTTTACAAACGAGCCCAGCTTGGAACCTAGCGGAATCTCAATCCAACGAAGAAGATACTCCATCTTCCCTTATGCTCGCCTACCGAGTCACGCCAAGGATTGGAACCGGACATGGTTTTTTCCGCAAGGACACCTCTCTAGCTGACGAGAATCCATTGTCGGGTTATCATACTGAACGTCTTGACCCGAAGCATAACCTTTCAGAAAAGCTCTCACGCGCTGAATGTAAAAAGCTTGCTCCCACAATTGCGAAGGTCAAGGCTCCGCTGGGAAACGGACTAACTGGCATTGATTTGGTCCGGTGCTGGGTCTCGTGGCGAATCATACCCTTGAGCTGCCGACCCGGCTTAGTGTGTACTTATACAGGCAGTATAAAGGATCCATTACACCACAGCCCCTTGCGTTTAATGGATGATGCAATTACTGAAATGACAAAAACTCTTCTGAGTGAAGATACTGAAGATTGCAGCAAAGTGGGTCTGAACCCTTTCTGCACACTTAACCCGCCGCCAGACGTGTGCCTCTTAACTTACTTTACTTTCATCTCATCAGTCAGATATTGCACTAACTAAAATTTACTGTCTTTCACGGGCTAAATCTGATTTTTGGAAGGCAAAGTATGACCATGAAGCCGCCAAAAAGGCGAGGGCTGCCAAGAGAGCCGCCAAGAAGCCCACCAAGAAGCATAAGAAGAAACCAAGCGCATCTAGGATGTTTGAGCTAGATGATAGCTCTGAGTCGGAGGTAGCCCTTGACTCCCTTGGCACCTTTTTCAATTATCTTATTGACTACTCTTTGGATGACACATTGGCTAGCCAAGTAGTTGAATAAGAGGTAACCATTATTCCCTCCGGCTTAACACCTTTGCCAAGAAACAAATTTCGACCAGTAATCCAGAAAGTAAGTTTTTCACACCCCTTAGCTCACTTGGATCCTCACTTTCTTTTGAAGCAACAGCAGCACGAGAGCCGGCGCCAGACTCGGAACAATGGCGGTGAAGAGTTGTCCTCCGGCTTACCAAACACTCCAGTTCCACAAAAACGCCAAAACGAGGTCCTTTCAAGCTTAAATTCTCTTTATCCGCTGTCGGGTCTCATTCACTAGCCACTCAATTCTTCTGATTCAATTTAGTAGGAGGTTTCCCGTTCTTCCTCTGGCTACTCATCACAGACCCGGCTGCCGGTTTCAAGACTGCCCTTGGGTAATAATACTTACTATTTGTTTTATACCTCTCTATACTCTAATGATCATATCAACTTGTCACAACCGATGTAGTGGACCAGTAAAGCCTAGTAAGAAGGCAAAGGTGAACAAACCAACTGAGGCACCTGAAGTTGTTGAAATGGAGCAGCAAGTCTCTGTACCCCTAAGTCTTTGAAAATAGCCAGAAGAACCTGTCTCTGACGCTCCACCTGAAATTCCTGACCTCTCTGTTCATCAGACCAATACTGACCCTTTGAGCATTGAACCAACGAGCTCACTTAAGCCGTCAGATACTCATGCTGTTGACGGTCTGATCACAGTCACCGGTTTTACACAACCGGGAAATCTGACTGTCTTGGCCAAGCACTCTGCCAAGCAGGAGGTTATTGAGATGCGGAAAGTGAGGTTTGACGTCTCCCACTATGCATAACTGAGCAGCGGTGAAATTCTGTCTGGCTACTTCAACCAGGTACACTCCAGCCGCGATCTTGAGATCGACATGGTGAAGCAGATGCATCAAAAGTATGAGGTGTGACTTCCGGCCTTAAATATGTTATATACATCCTACCAGACCCCAAATCTACTGGTTATGATATGATCGAATATGCTATAGACTTAGAATAATCTATAAGCATCCGTAGTAGAATCCTTCCTATGCCGGTTGTCATAGTTAGAATTAAACCGGATGTTTAAACAATTTACCATTCCATCCGTAGTCCCCAAGGGCCGGTTTAATCAGCATGAATGAGCCGGTCCTATTTACCATTGTGTAAAAATGAAAGCTTATCTGTGTAGCCCCCATGAGCCGGTTGTGATTGTTTACAGCACAACCGAGTCATCTTAAAATAGTAGGAAGACACAAGCGATATGATTAGCCCCCAAGTGCCAAGTAGTCTTGCTTGCAAAGTGCTTGGGACTTATTCACATGAATCGTTTTGTATGAATAATTTTTTCGGCATGCATTAGCCTCCAAGTGCCAAGTGTTTTTGCTTGCAAAAGACTTGGGACTTATCGTGTAACCCTAATACGAACATGCTGACAATTCTGCGTTTCACATAGGCTGCTACTGCTAAAACTTGAATGACAATTAACTGATGCAAACACCGGGCTGGCGAATCAGGAATCTGAGACCCAGAAGGGAGAGTCAAAATTCGAGTTCAGCATATCTGAGACGGAAAAACTGAAATCCAGCTTTGATGCATAGAGAAAAACATGGGCTAAAGAAAAAATTGCTTTGACGGAACTAGTTGAAAAAGCAGAGGCACCTCTTCAAGAGGTGACCACTAAGCTCACCGGCTTAAAACACCGTGTATCTCAGATGGCTTTTGCTATCTTTGGTGAGTCGCCTCACTGTCCATCCCAAGTGAATCTTTTTCTTGATTGTATAAACCGCCGATAACCAATCTGCAATTTACTCAGGTCCAAGGAGCAGCAATCTTAACCAAGATATGATTTTGAAGCTCATGGCAGTTTATACTCTTGTTGAACAACTTTATAATAGAGCTTAGCGCACCTTAGCTACTATTTCTCCAACAAACCAAGGACCCAACCTGCTAAGTGATGTGTTGAAAAAATTGTCAATCCTGCCTACAAGGATTCAGGAGATAAAATAGTCTTCTGCGAGAGCCGGTGCTGTAACAGCCTTGAGCCGTGCCAAGGCATGGGTACCGCAGCTAGACCCGGCAGAGGTGGCTACTAGGTATCCAAGCCTGAAGGAAGATGGCACTCCTTTTGACCAGCAAGACTTCGCTGCTTGTGTTAAATAAATTCATCCTCATGCGACAGTAATTGCTGAAGAAACCAATCTCTCCAAATATCAGCCGGCTTACGACACAGAAAACCAGAAGATGCCTACGCTAATGTATAAAGTGATGGATCTGATCCCTCCAATTCATAAGCACACTTTCACCCCTGAAATTGACCCTTCGAATCTTATTGATGATGAATTTGAATTATACGCCTTACGTGGCATTGATTGGTCAACACCAAACTTCCAGACGGCGAAGGAGGACAAAGAACCGGAAAAGGATGATCCAGAGCCTTCAAGTCAGCAAGGTCAAGAAGAATGAACCGCCAAGCGGTTTAATGTGATCCATAGAAAGAACACTTGATCTTATTTGGCTCATGGAGTCATGTATTTGGGTAGTGGAACTTTAATCTGCCGTGCCATCGTGCATGCTTCTGTTTTGCGCAATACTGCTAATCCTCCAATGTAAGAAATCATCAGTTTATGCTTATGAGAGCGTCAGACTGCTTATTACCCTGCACTCAAAATAGATGACAAGTGCCCTGGCGGTTTACCGCCGGGCGGGTCATGATGCCCAAGTGAAGCCACTAGGGACAAATAGTCTATAACCAGAGCCGGTCTGACCATAATGCTGACATAATGAAATGTTGTACCTGTGGTATAGGCTTAGATTGCCGGTTTTGACGCAGCCAGAGTTTGTAGAGCTATAACTCTAAATTTATGATATTCTGGCGACTTAGAGTCTACCATCCTGGCAGGTTGTCGAGACCCAAAAGATGCTTCAAAGATGAGCCATAAGTAGGGCAGCTTGGCTTGATATGTAAAAACCAGATGGGGAAAAGAGATGAAAGAATAAGAAATCGAAAAATTTGAGGCTTTTGTAGGCCACCAAGCCAAAGTGTCTTCTTCGATGAAACTAGCCTGAGCCACTGGAAGGTACGTGCTTTCCGTGAGCCGGCACTCATAGTACCCAATCGACATTTGAACCCAGATATAGTCAGGTCTTGTTTAAAGATAGACTTATCAGCAGAACGCGGGGTCAGAGTAGGAGCGCGCATCACGGGCCGATTTATCCAAGTTTCAAGGAAGGAGGCTTATGAAGCCTGGATCTATCCTGACTATCTGTAAGCCGTGCTCTCGCATGACAAACCACTGTTTGAACCATAACAAGCTCAGATCTTTGGTTGAATATGCCATAAAGATTGATCGTTAAGAGTTCGACTGGTCAATCAGGATGACCCGATGGAGTTGAAGTAGCTGGTATACAGGTAGGATGACCCGGAAAGATTATGTTCTCTTTTGTCGAATACGCCTATGTTTGAACAAGATAACCTGGTCAAGAGGGTAGTCACGCTATGTTCTCTTTGGTCGAATATGCCTATGTTTGAAGAGGAAGCCCCCAAGTGACGTACTTACAAATTGTGCTCATCGGGGACCTATGTTTGAGCTGTGTTGTGCATCCAACTCTCTTTGGTCCCTGTAGTTTGGGCGTCAATCCTCTTAAGCAAACATATAAGATGATGATAAGGCCTCAACTTCGATGAAGAGAAATGACAAAGGCCCTGAATTATCAGGGATGTCGGCTTTATTATGTTGTTTATAATATATACATCATCAGACTATGTACATCATGTGAGCCAGTGGCTCAAGTATAGTAGGGCCGAAGATGAGCAATGTTCCACGGCCGACGGGTCTCCTCCTCCGATGTGCGTGAGTCCTTGTGGTCTCGAACATCGATAAGGTAGTATGACCCATTATGCAGATTCTTGCTGACCACAAAACGTCCTTCCCAAGTTGGTCATAGTTTATACATATCCGTGTGATCCTGGATGAGCCAGAGCACTAAGTTGCCCTCTTGAAAGGTTCTGGTTTTGACCCTGCGGCTGTGGTAATGACATAGATCTTGCTGGGAAATCGCCGAACGAGCCGCAGCAAGGTCGCACTCCTCATCTAACATGTCAAGTGCGTCTTGATGGGCCTTTTCATTGTCAGCTTCAGCGTAATTCGCCACCCAGGGTGAACCATGACGGATGTCACTAGGGAGAACCGCCTCTCCTCCATAAAAAAATGAAGAAAGCTGTGTAACCCTAGTTCTGTTGGGGGTTGTATTGATACTCCATAACACTAAGGGTAATTCCTCCACCCAACAACCCGGCATTCTTTGCAAAGGAACTATAAGCCGTGGCTTGATGCCTCACAAAATTTCTTGATTAGCCCATTTTGCTTGACCATTGGACTGGAGGTGAGCCACAGAGGAGACATCAAGTCGAATATGCTCTCATTGACAAAATTCTTTCATAGCACCTTCAGACAGATTAGTGCCATTATTTGTTATAATGATGTGGGGAAAGCCAAAACAGAAAATCACCTTCTTGATGAATTTAACCGCCATTGCGGCATCACACTTGCTAACTAGCTCTGCTTCAACCCACTTAGTGAACTTGTCAACTGCCACCCAAAGGTGGGTCTTCTTATCTGGGGACCTCTTAAAAGGCCCAACCATATCAAGCCCCCAAGTTGCAAATGGCCAAGTAATGGGAATCATTCCCAACTCTTGAGCCGGAACACGAGCTCGTCGTGAAAATTTCTGACAACCGTCACATCTGCTGGCCAAATCCTCAGCGTCAGCATGAGCCGTCAACCAATAAAAACCGTGACGAAAATCCTTGGCGACGAGAGATTTAGAGCCGGCATGATGACCACAATCTCCTTCATGAATCCCTCGCAGAATCTCACAGCCTTCTTCAGGAGAAACACAATGTTGAAACGCTCCTGTGACACTGTGATGGTGGAAATCCCCATTAACAATTGTCATTGACCTAGATCGCCGGGTCATCTGCCTGGCTAAATTCTCATCCTCGGGTTACTCACCCCGGGTGATGTAAGCCAAATACGGCACTGTCCAATCAGGAATAGCATGAAGAGCCGCCACCAACTGTGTTTCCGGGTCGGGAACAGCAAGATCCTCCTCTGTATGCCACTTGACAGAAGGGTTAAGCAAAATATCCGCGAAGGTTTTAGGTGGTACCGGCTTACGCTGAGACCCTAACTGGCTTAAAGTGTCAGCTGCCTCATTCTTCCTGCGATCAATATGCTCAACTTGGTAACCCTTGAAGTGACCCGCAATAGCATCAACCTCTCGATGATAAGCCGCCATGAGTGGATCGTTGGAATCCCAAGTATCATAAACTTGCTGAGCTACCAAATATGAGTCGCCAAAGCATCTCACCTGGCTTAGATTCATCTCCTTGGCCATTCGAAGACCATGGAGAAAGGCTTCGTACTCAGCTGCATTGTTAGTATAGGGGAACATTAACCGAGAACATAAGGAAATTTATCACCTCGTGGGGAAGTCAAGACAACTCCAGCCCCCGAGCCTTCCAACTGCCTGGACCCATCAAAGTGAATAGTCCAATATGCGTTATCTGGCTTTTCCTCAGGCATCTGCAACTCTGTCCAATCATTGATAAAGTCCGCGAGTTCTTGTGACTTGATGGACGTTCAAGGCACATACTTTAAACCATGGGGTCCAAGGCCAATAGCCCACTTCACGACCCGGCCTGTGGCTTCTCTATTTTGAATGATATCCCCTAAAGGAGCATAACTAACCACAATAATGGGGTGACCTAGAAAATATTGCTTAAGCTTCCGGCTTGCCATGAAGAACCCATACACAAGCTTCTGCCAGTGCAGATACCTCTGCTTGGATTCAATAAGCACCTCACTGATGTAGTAGACCGGCCGTTGAACCGGATACTCTTTGCATGGTTCCATCCTTTCCACCACAATAGCAACACTAACAGCTCGGCTATTGGCAGCCACATATAACAGCAAGAGCTCTTTATCAATGGAGCAGCAAGAACCAGCGACTCAACCAACTGTCTCTTCAGATCCTCAAATGCTTGATTAGCAGCATCACTCCAAACAAAGTGGTATGTCTTCTTCATCATCTGGTAAAGAGGGATAGCCTTCTCACCTAACCGACTTATGGACCGGCTTACGGCCTGATACGTCTGCAACGTATCTACTTTTCCAAACACTATTGCCCTTGTTTTGGACTCTAACTTGCATGATTTGAATGGAACTAACCCAGACTGACGTTGTTTTCAGCAGAATTACCATGGTGTTATTTATGTGCACGACCAAACGTTCTTGGAATGACCTGAAACTTCACAGAGCAACTTTTCAGAAAATATGAAAAATACCTGCAAAAGATGAAGGCCAGGGGGCCCATCACCTGCCCATGAGGGTAGAAATTATCGTGTTTTACGATACGGAGCCGCCGCCAAGCCCTAAAACCTCTCGGGAGGGCTGATCTGGAGTCCGTTCGGGGCTCCGGAGAGGGGAATCCATCGCCATCGTCATCATCAACCATCCTCCATCACCAATTTCATGATGCTCACCACCGCGCGTGAGTAATTCCACCGTAGGCTTGCTAGACGGTGATGGGTTGGACGGGATCTATCATGTAATCGAGTTAGTTTTGTTAGGGTTTGATCCCTAGTGCCCACTATGTTTTGAGATTGATTTTGCTATGACTTTGCTATGCTTAATGCTTGTCACTAGGGCCCAAGTGCCATGATTTCAGATCTGAACCTATTATGTTTTCATCAATATATGAGTGTTCTTGATCCTATCTTGCAAGTCTATAGTCACCTATTATGTGTTATGATCCGTTAACCCCGAAGTGATAATAATCGGGATATTTACCGGTGATGACCGTAGTTTGAGGAGTTCATGTATTCACTATGTGTTAATGCTTTGTTCCGGTTCTCTATTAAAAGGAGGCCTTAATATCCCATAGTTTCCGTAAGGACCCCGCTGCCACGGGAGGGTAGGACAAAAGATCTCATGCAAGTTCTTTTCCATAAGCATGTATGACTATATTCGGAATACATGCCTACATTATATTGATGAACTGGAGCTAACTCTGTGTCACCCTAGGTTATGATTGTTACATGATGAACTGCATCCGGCATAATTCTCCATCACCTATCCATTGCCTACGAGCTTTCCACATATTGTTCTCGCTTATTTACTTTCCCGTTGCTATTGCTATCATCACTACAAAATACCAAATACATTGCTTTTACTACCGTTACCTTTTGTTACCGTTATCACTACTATCATACTACTATGCTACTAAATACTTTGCTACAGATATTAAGTTTCCAGGTGTGGTTGAATTGACAACTCAGCTGCTAATACTTGAGAGTATTCTTTGGCTCCCCTTGTGTCGAATCAATAAATTTGGGTTGAATACTTTACCCTCGAAAACTGTTGCGATCCCCTATACTTGCGGGTTATCAAGACTATTTTCTGGCACCGTTGCCAGGGAGCATAGCTCTATTCTTTGAGTCACTTGGGATATATATCTGCTTATCATTATGAAGAACTTGAGAGATCCAAAAACCAAGATCTATCCCTCAACTACGAGGGGAGGTAAGGAACTACCATCTAGCTCTGCACTTGATTCACCTTCTGTTTTGAGTAAGCTTGCGACACCTACACCTGCTTCTGCTATCCGTTCTGATATGTCGCATGTTATTGATGATGCCACTTATGTTATGCATGCATGATACAAATGATGAAACTACCTCTATGCCTGATACTATTATGCCACTTACTGATTTTCTTGATGAACAACTTGCTAGGGCTAGAGAAATTGAAAATATTGAATCTGATGATACTGATGAAAGTGATGATGAAGAATCATTTGTTACTCCTAAGGGTTATTGTCGGTGTCAAAACCGGCGGATCTCGGGTAGGGGGTCCGGAACTATGCGTTTAAGGCGGATGGTAACAGGAGGCCGGGGACACGATGTTTTACCCAGGTTCGGGCCCTCTTGATGGAGGTAAAACCCTACGTCCTGCTTGATTTATTCTTGATGATATGAGTATTAAAAGAGTTGATCTACCACGAGATCTGAGAGGCTAAACCCTAGAAGCTAGCCTATGGTATGAGTGTATGTTGTCCTACGGACTAAAACCCTCCGGTTTATATAGACACCGGAGGGGGCTAGGGTTACACAAGGTCGGTTACAAAGGAGGAGATATCCATATCCGTACTGCCTAGCTTGCCTTCCACGCCAAGTAGAGTCCCATCCGGACCCGAGACGAAGTCTTCAATCTTGTATCTTCATAGTCCAACAGTCTGGCCAAAGGATATAATCCGGCTATCCGGATACCCCCTAATCCATGACTCCCTCAGTAGCCCCCGAACCAAGCTTCAATGACGATGAGTCCGGCGTGCAGTGTTGTCTTCGGCATTGCAAGGCGGGTTCTTCTCCATATTTCGAACGTTTATAAAGCAGTGTCCGGTCCCATAAATGTTTGGACCCCTTGGCTTTTGCGCCCAATAAGGGCTATCTCCCACGCGTCGAATTAATACGAGGTGCTAGGGCGTTTTTACATTCACCCCCTAGCTAGATAAATAAATTGTCTATTAAAAGGATGAGGATTCTTAGATCTAATCCATACCATCCCCCCCCAGCGAGAATCCATCAGAGCGCGCTTCGGAAAGGTCCATTCCAGCATGGCCGACCTCCGCAGCTCCTCCTCCCGCCCCCGTAGCCCTAAGCCCGGTGATTGGGAGAGGTGTTCAGTCCCACACAGTCGATTAATCAAACTGTAGACTAAGGGATTTCTCCCTCTAGCATACATGGTGCCAGTTCGAGTCGGGCTTGCCACCTACAATGGCGGGGAGCAAGCGGAGAGCTTTCCCAGTCCCTCTACGGGGGAGCGGGTCTGCCTTGTTCCTTATTTATTAAGGGGACTCAGATTTCCAATTCATCCGTTCCTCCGCGGGCTCCTGGAGTTCTACGGCCTCCAATTACACAATTTCACCCCTGCCTCCATTCTACACATCACCGGCTATGTCACTCCCTGCGTGTCGTGTTGTTCCTGGGCTGCGAGGCTCATTTCGAGCTATGGAAAATGTTGTTTTGCCTCGTCCCTCGCACACAGAGGGGGTCACTTTATCAAGTGAGCGGAGCCGAAATATGGCACATCGCCGGAATCGGATACCTGTCCGGTACCCCGAAGAAGTCGTCCAAAGACTGGGTTTCGGAATGATTTTATATTGAGGACGGTCCCCTTCCAGACCCTGTTCGGCGGGGTCTTCCTGAATTCAGCAATGCTCCTCTGAAGAAACACCGAAGTTGGCGCCCACGGAGTCCCCAGGAGGAAGATAATGGAGAAGTCCTTTACCTGATGAACCGGATTAAAGCACTGGCTCAATCAGGATTGACAGTAATCGAAGTTATGTCGATTTGCATAATGCGGGGAGTGCAACCACTTCAATATCGTGGGCACCCCTTGTGGTGCTTTAACGGGGCAGATGATGCCACCCGCTGCGGGCGCAAGGGTCCGGACAATGCTGCCGCTTTAGCAAAAAATTTGTCCGAATTGTTCAAGGGAGAGGAAGAGGAGTTCATCCGCATCAAGCCACGAGATGGATTCTCCATGTACAATCCTCCAAGATGGGTAAGTTATATCCCCTTAATCCCATTCTTCCCGCATTCTTTGTCGTAAGTATTCACCTTGCCATTTTGCGGCAGGAACTGCGAAAATCCATAAAGGAGGTCAGCAGCCCCTCTCCACAACCGGAGGACCCTGACCGGGCCCTCAACTCTGGACTCGAAGAAGATCCGGTCATATTCGTGGAGCTGATAGACCGGTAGTTCTATCAGCTAAGTTACGATGATGCCATGGTGGCCATTACGGCCGACTATCCCGGACTGCTTCTTGCATCGCACGTAAGAAAAACCAAAAATCCCAACTCCAAAAACTAGTATCCCCTTTTAGACACTTCACCTACCATATACATATGCCGTTTTTACAGGGAAGGCATTCGGGACGCCCTGCCGAACCCACAGCAACTCGCCAACAAGAGGCACCGAGGCCGAGCAGGCCAAAATGGAAGGCGGTCAGGACGGAGACGCCGGCGCAAAGGTATAACAGAAACCCCGCTCCATGGTTGTCGTCTTTCTCAAAAAGTAATGACGCCCGTGTTTCTTTAACAGAAAAAACGCTCACCGGAATATGTCCAGCGATGTTGCTAATCACGCTTCCACCAGTCGGGCGCCAGGACCGGACATAGAGGCGGAAGCCGATATGGGGCGGGCGTAGGATAATCCTCCTACAGAGGATGCGGATAGATTATCCGCCACAAATTCAGAAGTGGAAAGCGCCATGAATCATAGGCTCCGCCAGGCCGTACTCCGCGACGGTTGTTTCTCACCAGAGGCATTTGATGCCTTCAATTCTGGAGAGGCGTACCTCCGTGCTGCTCAAGATGGTCTAGCCAGAGCCACGGATCAGTATCTAAAGGATGTACGGGTAAGTAAATCTGATGATTATATGTATCGGTAGCCCCTGAGACTTGAAACAGTTAGCCGAACTGATTTAAGGATCATCTTTATTGTGCAAGTTCTTACAGAGAAGAATACTCGGCTATCATAGGAGCTGGGGGAATGCAAGGCCCAACTGCGGGCCGCTATTGCCGCATTGAAGGAACCAAAAAAGTCCCCCGCTGGTAAAATTTAAAGAATGATGGTTACCATATAGTGTGCGGCGTGGCTGTAGATCTAACAATGGATGTTGCAGATGAATCCGGAGGAAATCCGGAGGACCAGCATGTTGTGCGACAGCTACAGGCTGGCGAACACGTGTTGACTGAGGTCAGGCGGGAGAAAAACAATCTCCAAGATGCCAATACCAAGCTGAGCATGGAACTAAAAGACGTTCGAGCCCAGCTTGCAAACTCTGAGAAGGAGAATAAGCGGCTTCGATGCGGCATTTTCAGTAAGTGCTTGAATGAATCCTTTTGAAGGAGTTCAGCGAAGAAGCCGACTAACAGCGTTATGTCTGTAGGTATGCTGACGGGTCGTCCCGCGGAGGAAATGCCCGGGTCTGCGGGTGATCTTCTATCCGAGCTCTCACAACTGCACGAACAAGTTCGGCAGGTGATGCAAGGTATTGCCTAGGCCTTATGGCCATCCGTCTCCTTGCCAGAAGGCGTTGCAGAGCTGACGGAGAAGCTCAAGGGAGCACGGCGGCGCTTCAGATTATGGAAGATATTGGCCTGCCGTCAAGGTGCCCGGGAAGCCTGGGCCATGGTGAAGGCGCGGTATACCAAGGCTGATCCAAATCACATGGCCGAGGTCGGACATGTGGGGCCCGACGGAAAAGAGATTCCCGTTAGCTTAGTTTATGGGCAAGTAGAAATAGCCGCAAAGTTTCCCAACAGGATTGTAGGCCAGACCGCCTGTTGGATGGTGTAGAAGAGGAATTTAGTCAGTCTCCATGACTATGTAATTAAAGTGGCATGTATAATGCCTTCTAGCCGGATTGTAGATCGTTTGTCATGGCGGACCTTTCGCTTCCATCTCGGGACCTGATAGTCCGGAGTGTATCCGAATACCCGCTCAGTTATATAAGAACCGGGGTATGCGTGGAGACCAGGCGTAGGGGTCATTAGTGCTTGAACAGACAAGTGCCCAACTAGTTATGTTATATTACATGGGTAGTAAGAAACATCTTCCAGGGAGAATAGTTCCGTTAAGGGTTCCTTTCCCTGGGTACGCATGCCCAAAAGTGCATGTCCGGATTGCGATAGGAAACACAGGAAAAAACATCTAGGGGCACATATGGAAAATAAATAAAAATCATCTTTTGTTCACCGACCGAATATTCCCTTAAGAACGCTAACTTTCGGCTTCACCCAGTCTGAGGTACACATCCGGCTGACCTGGCAGTAACAATCGCAGAGGTGCTCCCCTTATGCCCTAGCCGAATTGATGGGAACCTAGGGCATAAATACAAGAGCCAGGCAACCCAGCTTGGCCAAAACTTAAGTCATATCGATGCATATAATGGCGAAAAAAGGTACATGTGGAAGTATAACACATGTGCGGGGCATGAGGCCAGATAAATAATTAAGCTTCTGTGAAAGAAGCCCCCAGGTATGATGAGCGCGACTAGTGCATCTATTATGGGCACGGGAGGCACAAGTTGGCCCTTGAAGGCCTAGAGAAAGAATAAAAGAAGGAAAGAAAGAAAAACAAGATAGATAATGTATATGCAAAAATGAACAGAGGTAGGAGACGAACATAGAGTCCGGCGCTAGGCATAGAATCTTCGGAGCCTGGCCGCGTTCCATGGGTTCGGCTTGAGTCAATTAGTCGATGCATCCCGCAGACGGTATGCTCCACCGGTCATAGCTTGGTCAATAATAAAGGGACCTTCCCATTTGGGCTTGAGCTTGTTTTTTTTCTTATCTGGCAGGCGTAGAACTAGTTCGCCAACGTTATAAGTTTTGGCCTGTACTTCTCTGCTTTGGTATCTGGGAGCCTGTTGCGGATAAAATGCGGAACGGGCTTTTGCCATGTCGCGCTCCTCCTCCAGGGTGTCCAGATTGTCCTGCCGGTCGAGCTCGGCTTCTCTTTCTTCGTACATGCACACTCGAGGTGAGTCATGAATTATGTCACAGGGCAGGACTGCCTCTGCGCCGTACACCATAAAGAAGGGTGTATATCTGGTACTATGATTCGGTGTGGTCCACAGCCCCCAGAGTACGGAGTCGAGCTCCTCTACCCAGTGCGTGTTAGACACCGTTAAGGACTGCACTAATGTGGGTTTAATGCCGCTCATTATAAGACTGTTTGCTCGCTCAACTTGGCTGTTGGTTTGTGGGTGATAGACTGAAGCATAATCGAGCTTGATGCCCATTTTTCTGCACCAGAGTTTTACCTCATCGGCCGTGAAGTTCGTGCCATTGTCAGTGATGATGTTGTGGGGGACGCCATAACGGTGTACGACCCCGGATATGAAGTCTATCACCGGTCCAGATTCGGCTGTTTTAACATGTTTCGCTTCTATCCATTTGGTGAATTTATCCACCATGACCAGTAAGTATTTTTTCTTGTGGGTTCCCCCTTTAAGGGGTCCAACCATGTCAAGCCCCCAGACTGCGAAGGGACACGTAATGGGGATTGTTTGGAGGGCGGTGGGTGGCATGTGGCTTTGATTTGCAAAAAGCTGGCAACCGGCGCAGCGTTGGACCAAGTCCTGTGCATCCGCCCGGGTCGTCGGCCAATAGAATCCTGTATGGAAGGCCTTGCTTACAAGAGCCCGGGCTGCAGCGTGATGGCCGCCGAGTCCGGCATGAATTTCTGCCAAAAGGTTTCGCCCTTCCTCCTCGGAGATGCACCTTTGAAGGACTCCGGTAGTGGTTTTTTTTATACAATTCTCTCTCATGGACCCTATAGGCCTTAGATCGCTGCACTATGTAGCGTGCCTCATTTTGGTCCTCCAGAAGTTCCTTCCTAGTTAGGTAGGCCAGGAATGGTTCTGTCCACGGGGCTATGATGGCCATTATTACATCGGCTGAAGGTGTTATTTCGGTGGCAGAGCCTCCGATTATGTCAGAGTGTTCGGTATCGAGTGTTGTGGCCGGGTCCAGACTAATATTGTCGGTGTCCCCCTCCCATACCACGGATGGCTTAAACAACCTCTCTAAAAAGATGTTGGGGGGACCGCATCGTGTTTTGCACCGATGCGGGCGAGGATATCCGCCGCCTGATTGTTTTCCCGAGCCACATGGTGAAATTCGAGCCCCTCGAACCGAGCTGATATCTTTAGGACGGCATTACGATAGGCCGCCATCATCGGATACTTGGCATCAAAGTCTCCATTTATTTGGGATATTGCGAGGTTCCAATCACCACGCAACTCCAGGCGTTGAATGCCCATGGAAACTACCATCCGAAGACCATGTAACAGGGCTTCGTATTCGGCTCCATTGTTGGAGTCCGTGTACAGTATCTGTAGTACGTATCGAACTGTATCTCTGGTTGGGGACGTCAGGATGACGCCAGCCCCAAGTCCAGCCAGCATTTTGGAGCCGTCGAAGTGCATAATCCAATTGGAGTATGCGCCGTACTCTTTAGGGAGTTCGGCTTCCGTCCATTTGGCGACAAAGTCGGCCAATACTTGCGATTTAATGGCTTGCCGGGGTTTGTATGTTATGTCAAACGGGAGGAGCTCAATGGCCCATTTGGCAATCCGGCCCGTGACATCGCGGTTGTTTATAATATCATTGAGTGGCACCTCCGAGGCTACTATAATTGAACACTCCTGAAAGTAGTGTCACAGTTTCTGGGATGCCATGAATACCGCATAGGCTATGTTTTGATAATGTTGGTACCGTGATTTGCATGGAGTGAGGACAGTGGATACATAATATACCGGCTTTTGAAGAGGGAATTTATGTCCGTCTGCTTCTCGTTCGACGACGAGCACTGCGCTTACTACTTGATGAGTTGCCGCGATGTATAATAGCATTGGTTCGCCGATGTTTGGCACGGCCAGGATTGGGTTGGTTGCCAGTATGGCTTTTATTTCTTCCAATCCGGCTGTGGCAGCGTCCGTCCACTCGAAGTGTTCGGTGCGCCGAAGGAGGCGATAAAGGGGTAATGCCTTTTTTCCTAAGCGGGAGATAAAGCATCTTGGAGCCGCCACACATCCAGTTAACTTCTGGGTTTGTTTGAGGACTGTTGGGGTAGCCAACTATGAAAAACCTCAGATTTTGGCCGGATTAGCTTCAATACCTCCACTAAAGACAATGAAACCCAGGAGCTTTCCGGCTGGTACACCGAAAACGCATTTTTCCGGATTGAGCTTGATGTCGTATGTTCGAAGGTTGTCGAATGTGAGCCTCAAGTCGTCTATCAGAGAGTCGACGTGTTTAGTTTTGACGACCACATCATCTACGTATGCCTCTACTGTTTTGCCGATTTGTTTCTCCAGACATGTCTGAATCATGCGCTGATATGTTGTGCCGGCGTTTTTGAGCCCAAAAGGCATTGTGTTGAAACAGAAGGGACTGTATGGTGTGATGAATGCCGTTGCGGCTTGGTCGGACTCCGCCATCTTGATTTGGTGGTAACCGGAGTATGCATCGGGGAAACACAATGACTCATGTCTTGCGGTAGCATCAATAATTTGATCAATGCGGGGGAGGGGGAAGGGATCCTTTGGGCAAGCTTTATTGAGGTCCTTGAAATCGACACAAAGGCGCCAGGATTTATCCTTATTTGGTACCATCACCAGGTTTGCTAGCCAGACCGGCTGTTTTATTTCTCTGATGAATCCGGCCTCCAATAACTTGGCCAGTTCCTCTTCCATGGCCTGTCTCTTAGGTTCAGAGAAACGCCGAAGAGCCTGCTTGACCGGCCTGAATCCTTTTAGAATATTGAGGCTATGCTCGGCCAGCCTGCGTGGGATTCCTGGCGAATATTTCCCAATTCTCGCGCAGGAACTCTCGTACTGCGGTGTCCATGGCGGGGTTTAACTGTGCCCCGATGGAGGCAGTTTTTGTAGGGTCCGTTGGGTGGACTTGGAATTTGACTATTTCATCCGCTGGTTTAAAAGAGGTGGACTTGGATCTCTTGTCGAGTATCACGTCGTCCCTCTCCACCATGGAGCATAGCGTGGTTAATTCCTCGGCCGTGAGGGCTTCGGATAATGCTTTGAGGGCCAGTGCGGCTGTTTTGTTTTCTGCGCGGAGTGCTGTGTCCGGATCACTGGCGAGAGTGATGATTCCGTTGGGCCCGTGCATTTTGAGCTTCATGTACCTATAATGGGGTACAGCTTGGAAGATCGTGAACGCCTCACGTCCTAAAAGGGCATGGTATCCACTGCTGAACGGGGCCACTTGAAATGTGATTTCTTCGGACCTATAGTTCTTTGGCATACCGAGTACCACATCTAGTGTGATTCTCCCAGCGTATCGTGCTTCCCGACTGGGTATGATTCCTCTGAAGGTTGTGCTACTTTGCTCAATGCGGTTCCAGTCTATTTCCATTTTTTCAAGAGTTTCCTCATAGATGAGGTTTAATCCGCTGCCGCCGTCCATGAGTACTTTGGTGAGCCGAAAGCCGTCCACGATTGGACTGAGGACCAGTGCGGCTGGTGCTGTGGCTGTTCGGAATTTAGGTTCATCACTGGCATTGAAGGTAATAGCCGTGTCACTCCATGGATTTATTGCTGCTACGTGGCAGATTTTGGAAATGCTGCAGAGTGTTCGCTTGTGCCTATTATTCGACGCGAAGGTCTCAAAGACTGTTAAAATCGTATTATTATCCACATGATGGTGCTCTGTGGTATTTGGGATAAGAAGATCCTCACCACTTTTGGCCACCTGCCGGAGTATCCAACATGCTCAAAGGCCGTGGGTTGGTATTGTATCCGCTGTGCTATGAATTTTGCAGGGTCCGTTAAGCCATCCCTTCAATATGGTTCCATGCCCTGTAGAGGGTCTTTGTTTCTTTGTAATGAACTCGGGTGTCTTATGATAGTGCACCCTTTTACCTCAGACTGAGTGCATATTCGGAGCCGAATTATCCCAAAATTTAGTTTTGGTTTTCCAGGCAATTTCCATCGCATAGTACTTTCGTACTATGGACACCAAGTTGGCGAAGCATGATATGTCATGGCAACTTATGGCGTTAAGGATTCCCTTGTCCGTGCAGTTATTGCAGAAAATTGAGACTGCGTCTTCCTCGCGGCAGTCCTTAACCTTGTTCATCACAAGGAGGAATCTGGCCCAATAATGATGTACTGTTTCATGGGGCTCTTGCCTAATGTGGGAAAGATCGTTTATGTCTGGGTGGGTGGGTGGATTTGAGTCCGGATCCCTACTCGATCTGAGACCCAAGGGCCGGGGGGGTTCCGATCTTGGAAGTTCGGATTCCAGTATGTTGCCCGGTGAGTCTGGCCCGCTGCCTAACTCTAGGTTCAGGGTTTGGGTGATGTCCTCCCATAAACGGGTATCTGGCTCGGAGAGCTCAGGAATTCGGACATAGTTAGTCCTCAAGATAGAGGAAGAATCGCCGCATTGTTCCTCCACCACAGCAACATGATGGGTGACCGGTGGAGAGTTAATCTCCCTTCGATCGGGTTTAAGCCCAATCCGATCATAGTCCATAGTGACTCCCAAGGAGGCGATGAGATCCAAGAGTTCAGTTAGGGAAGAGAGCTCCATTGGATCCACCTGCTCGGCGAATTCCGAGCTGACGTGGTGGCTGTTTTTGATGACCCGAGAAGTCATCGTCACTGCAGCGGACGAACAGGCGGTCATGACGAAACTGCCTAGCCGGAGAGTTTGGCCGACAGCCAGAGCTCCCCCGGCGGTAATGTTTTTTTTAACAACAAGATGAGGCATCCTTCCTTACGGCGACGTCACAGAGGAAGTCTCAATGAAAGCACCAATGTCGGTGTCAAAACCGGCGGATCTCGGGTAGGGGGTCCCGAACTATGCATCTAAGGCGGATGGTAACAGGAGGCAGGGGACACAATATTTTACCCAGGTTCGGGCCCTCTTGATGGAGGTAAAACCCTACATCCCGCTTGATTTATTCTTGATGATATGAGTATTACAAGAGTTGATCTACCACGAGATCGGAGAGGCTAAACCCTAGAAGCTAGCCTATGGTATGATTGTATGTTGTCCTACGGACTAAAACCCTCTAGTTTATATAGACACCGGAGGGGGCTAGGGTTACAGAAGGTCGGTTACAAAGGAGGAGATATCCATATCCGTACTGCCTAGCTTGCCTTCCATGCCAAGTAGAGTCCCATCCGGACCCGAGACGAAGTCTTCAATCTTGTATCTTCATAGTCCAATAGTCTGGCCACAGGATATAATCCGGCTGTCCGGATACCCCCTAATCCAGGACTCCCTCAGTTATGTTTTTGATCAAGAAGCTTGCTTAGCTATTTTAGCTTGCAAAAATAGAAATGAACTCAAAAGTCTATTAGCTAATTGGAGTAAGCAATCTCTAAATGCTATTATGAAACCTGACCCTGCTTTTGCTACTTCACCTATCTTTGTTACTGATAAGGATTATGAATTCTCTGTTGATCCTGATATAATTACTTTGGTTGAATCCGATCCTTTTCATGGTTATGAATCTGAAACGGTTGTGGCACATCTTACTAAATTGAATGATATAGCCAACCTGTTTACTAAAGATGAGAGAACTTGCTTCTTTTATATCCTTAAAATATTTTCGTTCTCATTAAAGGGTGATGCTAAGATATCGTTTAATTCTCTTGATCCTGGTTGTATGCATAGTCCCCAGGATATGATTTATTACTTCTCTGCTAAATATTTCCCTGCTCATAAGAAACAAGATGCTTTAAGGGATATATATAATTTTGTGCAAATTGAAGAAGAGAGTCTCCCACAAGCTTGGGGGAGGCTTCTCCAATTACTTAATGCTTTGCCTGATCATCCTATTAAGAAAAATGAAATACTTGATATCTTTTATAATGGACTAACCGATGCCTCTAGAGATTACCTGGATAGTTGTGCTGGTTCTGTTTTCAGGGAAAGAACACCGGATGAAGCTGAAATTCTATTGAATAATATGTTGAGAAATGAAAATAATTGGACACCTCCGGAGCCAATTCCTGAGCCTATTCCTAAACCAACTCCGAAGAAGAGGGGTATTCTATTTCTTAGTCCCGAAGATATGCAATAGGCAAAGAAATCTATGAAAGAAAAAGGTATTAAAGCTAAAGATGTTAAGAATTTACCTCCTATTGAAGAAATACACGGTCTTAATTTACCGCATGTTGAAGAAACATATAATCTTAATCCATTACCTATTGAAGAAACTCATGGTCTTGATAACCCGACACAGGTAGTAAAGGTAAATTCTCTCTACAGATATGATAAAGCTGAAATCCCATTTACTAAATTCGCTAGCCCATGCTTAGATGAGTTTGATAAATTTATGGCTAAGAAAGAAGACTTTAATGCTTATTTTGGTAGACAATTGAAATACAATTCAAATATGCTTGAACACTTGGGTGATTATATTGCTAATGTTAAAGGTGAACCTAAACTTATTAGTAAACATGCTTCTATGGTTACCACTCAAGTAGAACAAGTACTTAAAGTTCAAAATGACTTGCTCAATGAATTGGATAGTAAATATAATGATAATGTTGTTAGAGTGGCTACTAGAACTGGTAGAATGACTCAGTAAACTTTGTATCCTGAACGCCACCCTAAGAGAATTGAGCAAGATTCTCAGAGAAATAATATAGATGCACCTAGTTCTTCTAAAAGGAAGAAAAAGAAAAATGATAAGACTTTGCATGCTTCTAGTGATCCTATTGTTGAAACACCTGAGAATCCAAATGATATTTGTATTTTTGATGCTAAAACTCAATTTGGTAATGAACCTGAAACTAATGATACATGATGATGCTCAACCTAGTAATGATAATGACATAGAAATTGAACCTGTTGTTGATCTTGATAACCCACAATCAAAGAATCAACGTTGTGATAAGAAAGATTTTGTTGCTAGGAAACATGGTAAAGAAAGAGAACCATGGGTTCAGAAATCCATGCCATTTCCTCCCAAACCATCCAAAAAAAGGATTATGAGGATTTTGAGCGCTTTGCTGAAATGATTAGACCTATCTTTTTGCGTATGCGATTAACTGATATACTCAAAACCAATCCTTATGCTAAGTACATGAAAGATATAATTACAAATAAAAGAAAGATACCAGAAGCTGAAATTTCCGTCGTTCTTGCTAATTACACTTTTAAGGGTGGAATACCAAAGAAACTTGGAGATCCCGATGTACCCACTATACCATGCTCTATTAAAAGAAACTATGTTAAAACTGCTTTATGTGATCTTGGAGCCGGTGTTAGTGTTATGCCTCTCTCTTTATATCGTAGACTTGATTTGAATAAGTTGACACCTACTGAAATATCTTTGCAAATGGCTGATAAATCAACTGCTATACATGTCGGTATTTGTGAGGATGTGCATGTTGTAGTTGCAAACCTTACTATTTTAATGGACTTTGTTATTCTTGATATTCCCGAGGACGATAGTATGTCTATTATTCTTGGAAGACCCTTTTTGAATACTGTAGGGGCTGTTATTGATTGCACTAAAGGCAATGCCACTTTTCATGTTAATGGTAATGAACATACGGTACACTTTCCGAGGAAACAACCTCTAGTTCATAGTATCAACTCTATTGGAAAAACTCCATCGATTATATTTGGAGGTTTTTAATTTCTTCTTCCTACTGTCAAGAAGAAATATGATATTCTTATTATTGGGGATGTGCATATCCCCGTCGAGGTAACATAGTGTTATTCGAAATTTCTCCGGTTCCATGTTATTCGGAATGAGTTCGTTAACAAGACTTGATCAACCTTGTTAGTGGATTCCTTTTTATGATCATGAGATGGATGAAACTAGAAGGCACAACCTTCTGTACCCCACTTATACTTTCTGTTATTTATATTAAATAAAATAAAAATAAATATTTTTCTATCTGTTATCTGATTATCCATGCAATATAAAAATACCTCAAAAATAAAAGTTCTCCAAATGCCCTGAAATTTAAATATGATTTTTTCTAGAAGATTTGAGAATATTTGGCACAAAGAACACAGCAGGGGCCAACCACCTGCCCACGAGGGTGGAGGGTACACCCTACCCCCTGGGCTCGCCCCCTACCTCGTGGGCCCATGGTGGCCCTCCTCCACTTATTCTTTCACCCATACCCTTCTTCTTCCTCCCACAAACACGAATAACCAGCTCAAACCCGAGTCCAAGCTCGTTTTGCTGCCATTTTCGATCTCCTTGCTCAAAGCACCTCTCACATAACTGCTTGGGGAGATTGTTCCTTGGTATGTGACTCCTCCATTGGTCCAATTAGTTTTTGTTCTAGTGCTTTATTCATTGCAAATTTTTGCTTCTTAGGTGACCCTGTTCTTGAGCTTGCATGTCAAATTTATATGGTCAAAAGTAGTTTTGATGCATGATATAGGCCCTAGTCACTTGTAGGAGTAGTTGCTATCAATATTATTGAGTTTGGTTTACTTTTATTTTGAAGTTACTAAAATTTTCAGATTTTTTCAGAAAATGATGAGGAGACTTTTGAGGGGCTCATTGAGCCAAAGCTCGAAGGAAAAGCCACCAAAGCCTAAGTATAATCTGCCTCGCACCGCGGAGATTCGGGCGTGTGAATGGCCTTCCGATGATTTCTTGAGAGCAGTCGGTATTTATGAAGATTTTCATGAATTGGCTAAGAATGCAGGCCTCACCGCTTTCCTCGACGACCAATGCGATCAGTATCTCTTACTCACAAATACCTTTCTGCAAAACTTTCATTTCCATTGATATGATGAGCATAAGGAGATGTCACTTTATGATTTTTGTCGGGTTTGTTTAGTCCCTTTTGAGGGCAAGACAGAAGAACCACATTGCGATGATGTGGAGGGGTTCATTGATACTATCACTGTAGGGGAAACAAGGAAGGTTTCCGATGCACGAATCACTAGCATACATTTTCCTGTTTTACATTACTTTGCATTATTTGCTAGTCTTTGTTTAATTGGCCGCGGAAACTATGGAAACCTTAGTATCCCTGATATTATTATTTTGCTCCATGGTTTATATGGTGATAACTCTGTTAGTATGGGTGGCATTATTGCCAAACGGTTAAGTCTGAACAATACAAAGGGCCCCATCTTTGGAGGCATCTATGCTTCACGCCTAGCTGCACATTTTAACATACCTGTTAGGCATTATGAGAAGGAAGAAAAAGTGCTGCCTTGTGTTTATCTAGATTATAAAAGTATGGTGGCACATGATTTTATTGTTAAGAATAGGGAGGGAGAGATTAAATATCAATTGTTCTTTAACAAACATCATCCTTAGACTATTACCCTGCCTGCTCCTTCTTTGTTTGATTTATCTGTAGGCACGTACCATGTTCCATTGAAGGCTATTCACGCCTACCAGAACCCTGCACCAGCCGTGGAGCCAGAGCAGGAACCACAAGTTGATCCTTCACGACAGTCTAATTACCAGTGGGATCCGGAGATGATTGTCAGCCAGTGGCAAGCGGAGTCTTCCTCTTCTTCTTCTCAGTACGACCCCAACTATTATTATGGATATCCGCCAGGCCAGCTGTGGCCATAGACCAACTTAGGCCAAAAGCCTAAGCTTGGGGGAGTACGTATTTCCCACCGGCATTACATTTATGTTCACACACTCATTGCTAGATGTCGGTGCTCATACTTTTTCATTGTATCATCCATGCTAGTTTAATTCCTTTTTATGCTTTCTTCTTGTGTGTTTAATAAACCTTAAGAAAAAACCCAAAAAATTAGTTGTAGCTTTTAGTAAGTTTAATTTCCATGCTTGTAGTAGTAATTAAAAAGAAAACCCAAAAATATTTCATGTTCTTCTTTTGCTTGTTGGGAGCTTTCCCGTGTAAATAGTTTTATTTCTTTTCTTTTCTTTGGGGGTCGATAGGAGAAGACCATAATTAAATTGTTGAAGTGGCTCTTATATGCATTATTGTTTATCTGACAAAAGAGCCCATATTGCCTTGTCTTCTCGTGTTTATTGAATGCTTGCAGATTCCAGCTTAGTCCAATGCACGTGCACTATTATCATTATTCACATCGTTCGGTTGTGCAAGTGACAGGCAATTATGATGATATATGATGGACTGACTGAGATGAGAAAAGTTGGTATGAACTCGACCTCTTTTGTTTTTGTAAATATGATTAGTTCATCGTTCCCGATTTATCCTATTATGAATAAACATGTTTGCAATGACAATTAGAGATCATAGTTTCTTGTGCCATGCTTGATTAGCTATGAGTTATAATGATCTACCTTGCGTGCCAACATGCTATTAAAATGGTTATGATGTGGTATGATAGGGTGGTATCCTCCTCTGAATGATTTAAGTAACTTGACTTGGCGCATGTTCACGCATGTAGTTGAAACAAAATCAACATAGCCTTCACGATATTTATGTTCATGGTGGATTATATCCTACTCATGCTTGCATTGGGTGTTGATTAAATTTAATGCATGTTCATGACTGTTGTCGCTCTCTAGCTGCTCGCTTCCCAGTCTTTTGCTAGCCTTCACATGTACTAAGCAGGAATACTGCTTGTGCATACAATCCCTTAAACCCCAAAGCTATTCCACATGAGTCTACTATACCTACCTATATACGGTATATACCTGCTGTTCCAAGTAAATTTTATGTGCCAAACTCTAAACCTTCAAATAAATATCCTATTTTGTATGCTCGAATAGCTCATGTATCAACTAGGGTTGTCTGTATCTTCCATGTTATGCGGATTATTCTCAAGAGGAGTGGACTCCGCTCCTCACTCACGAGATAAATGGCTGGTCACCGGGATGCCCAGTCCCATGCTTTATGCAAACTAAATCAAAATAATTGCAAACAAAACTCCCCCTGGGACACTTATTAGTTGGAGGCACTCGTTGTTTCGAGCAAGCCATGGATTGATGCTTGTTGGTGGAAGGGGGAGTATAAACTTTACTATTCTGTTTGGGAACCGCCTATAATGTGTGTAGCATGGAAGATATCGCCATCTCTTGGTTGTTATGTTGACAATGAAAGTATACCGCTCAAAATATTATTCACCTCTGTTTCAAAACCGAGCTCTGGCACCTCTACAAATCCCTGCTTCCCTCTATGAAGGGCCTATCTATTTACTTTTATGCTGAGTCATCATCCTCTTATTAAAAAGAACCAGTTAGAGAGCACCACTGTCATTTGCATTCATTACTATTAGTTTACATTGAGTATGACTTGACTGGATCTCTTTTACCATGAATTACAATGTCTAGTCAGTCCTTGGTCTTTAAAGGTGCTCTACATTTATGTTTTGCGGTCTCAGAAAGGGCTAGCTAGATACCATCTTGTTATATCATATTATGATTGTTTTGAGTAAGTGTTGTCATCCGAGATTTATTATTATGGCTCGCTAGTTGATTATGCTATTGATATGAGTAAACTTAAGACCTATGCATTATCGCAAATGTGGTTAGTTATAATCTTTGCTGAAAACTTGAATGCTGGCTTTACATATTTACAACAAGAGCAAACCGAGTTTGTGAAAGTTTTTCTTTATCACTTTCAGTTTGTCAACTGAATTGCTTGAGGACAAGCAAAGGTTTAAGCTTGGGGGAGTTGATAGGTCTCCAACGTATCTACTTTTCCAAACACTCTTGCCCTTGTTTTGGACTCTAACTTGCATAATTTGAATGGAACTAACCCGGGCTGACGATGTTTTCAGTAGAATTACCATGGTGTTATTTATGTGCAGGAGCAAACGTTCTCGGAATGACCTGAAACTTCACGAAGCAACTTTTTAGAAAATATAACAAATACCTGCAAAAGATGAAGGCCAGGGGGGCCCACCACCTGCCCATGAGGGTGGGGGGCGTGCCCCCTACCTCGTGGGCCCCCTGTTGCCTCTCCGACTCCAACTCCAACTCCATATATTTAGTTTCGGGGAGAAAAAAATCAGAGAGAAGAAATTATCGCGTTTTACGATACGGAGCCGCCGCCAAGCCCTAAAACCTCTCGGGAGGGCTGATCTGGAGTCCGTTTGGGGCTCCGGAGAGGGGAATCCGTCGCCATCGTCATCATCAACCATCCTCCATCACCAATTTCATGATGCTCATAGCTGTGCGTGAGTAATTCCATCGTAGGCTTGCAGGATGGTGATGGGTTGGATGGGATCTATCATGTAATCGAGTTAGTTTTGTTAGGGTTTGATCCCTAGTGTCCACTATGTTCTGAGATTGACGTTGCTATGACTTTGCTATGCTTAATGCTTGTCACTAGGGCCCGAGTGCCATGATTTCAGATCTAAACCTATTATGTTTTCACCAATATATGAGTGTTCTTGATCCTATCTTGCAATTATATAGTCACCTATTATGTGTTATGATCTATTAACCCCGAAGTGACAATAATCGGGATACTTACCGGTGATGACCGTAGTTTGAGGAGTTCATGTATTCACTATGTGTTAATGCTTTGTTCCGGTTCTCTATTAAAAGGAGGCCTTAATATCCCTTAGTTTCCGTAAGGACCCCATTGCCACGGGAGGGTAGGACAAAAGATGTCATGCAAGTTCTTTTCCATAAGCACGTATGACTATATTCGGAATACATGCCTACATTATATTGACGAACTAGAGCTAGTTCTGTGTCACCCTAGGTTATGACCATTACATGATGAACCGCATCTGGCATAATTCTCCATCACCAATCCATTGCCTACGAGCTTTCCACATATTATTCTTCACTTATTTACTTTTTCGTTGCTATTGCTATCTTCACTACAAAATACCAAAAACATTGCTTTTAGTACCGTTACCTTTTGTTACCGTTATCACTACTATCATATTACTTTGCTACTAAATACTTTGCTGCAGATATTAAGTTTCCAGGTGTGGTTGAATTGACAACTCAGCTGCTAATACTTGAGAGTATTCTTTGGCTCCCCTTGTGTCGAATCAATAAATTTGGGTTGAATACTTTACCGTCGAAAACTGTTGCGACCCCCTATACTTGCGGGTTATCAAGGCCGCAATACGACCCAACATGCACTGAATATCATTGACACATGCCGGTTTAGCCAAGGAAGTAATAGCCTTGATCTTCTCCGGATTAGCTTCAATGCCTTTTTTAGAGACCAGAAAACCCAAAATCTTACCCGCCGGTACCCCAAAGACACACTTGGCCGGGTTAAGCATCATTTTATAAACTCGAAGATAGTCAAATGTCTCCTTCAAATCATCAATCAAGGTCTCCTTCTTCATTGATTTCACCACAATGTCATCTACATAAGCATGAACATTACGCCCGATTTGATTGTGAAGGCAATTCTGCACGTACCGCTGGTAAGTCGCCTCGGCACTCATAAGCCCAAAAGGCATAGACACATAGCAGAAGGCTCCAAACGGAGTAATGAAAGATGTATTCTCCTGGTCCTTAACTACCATCTTGATATGATGATAACCAGAGTAAGCATCCAAAAAAACTCAAACACTCACAACCCACTGTAGCATCAATGATTTGATCAATACAAGGGAGAGCAAACGGATCAGTCGGACAAGCTCTGTTTAAGTGTGTGTAGTCCACACACATTCACCAAGTAACATTCTTCTTAAGAACCAACACCGTATTAGCCATCCACTCAGGATGAAAAACTTCAACGATGAACCCGACCGCTAAGAGCCAGGCCACTTTTTCACCAATGGCCTTCCGTCTCTCCTCATTAAAATGACGGAGGAATTGCTTGACCGACTTAAATTTCGGAGCAATATTAAGAGTGTGCTCAGCGAGTTCTCTCAGTACACCCGGCATATCTGAAGGCTTCCATGCAAAGATGTCCCAGTTCTCACGGATGAACTCGATGAGCGTGGTTACCTATTTCGGATCCAGATTAGCGCTGATGCTGAACTGCGTGGATGAGTCGCCAGGGACAAAATCAACCAATTTAGTGTCATCTGCCGACTTAAATTTCAACGAAGGATCATGCTCTCTGGTTGGCTTCTTCAAGGACGTCATGTTTGTTGGGTCAACATTATCCTTGTAAAATTTCAGCTCCTCCATTGCACAAACTGATTTAGCATAAGCTGCATCACCTTCTTCACACTCCAAGGCCACCTTCAGACTCCCATGCACTGCGATGGTGCCCTTGTAACCCGGCATCTTAAGCTGCAAGTAAACATAAAAAGGCCTCGCCATGAACTTAGCATAAGCCGGCCGCCCAAACATAGCATGATAAGGGCTCTTGATCTTGACCACTTTGAAGGTTAGCTTCTTAGACCTGGAATCATTCTCATCTTCAAAGTCAACTTCCAAAGATATCTTAGCTATTGGATAGGCTGACTTACCCGGCACCACACCGTGAAAAAAAAGTGTTTGACGGTTTAAGATTTTTATCAGTCAGCCCCATGCGACAGAAGGTCTCATAATAAAGTATATGAATGATGCTGCCTCCATCCATGAGTACCTTAGTAAATTTATAGCACCCAACCTGAGGCGCCACCACCAAAGCCTGATGAACCGGATTATCAACTCGGGGCGGATGATCCTCCCGGCTCCACACAATAGGCTGCTCTGACCACCGTAAATAACATGGCACCGCCGGCTCAACAACATTCACTACCCTCTTATGAAGCTTCTGATCCCGCTTACACAAACTGGTGGTGAAGACGTGGTATTGTCCACTATTCAGTTGCTTCGGGTTGCTCTTGTAACCAGACTTTGTTGCTGTTGATTTCCCTGATGATTCTGCTGTTTGTAGTTGCCCTGGTTGTCGAGGCCTTGAAACCCGGAATTTGAACCGCCGCCTCCGTGACCCGGACCATGAGAGCCGGACCCTGAACCACCATTTGGGCCATGGTTGTGCTTGATGGACTCCCTAAAGTGTCTCATTATGCTATAGTCTTTCCACAGATGGGTGGCTGGCTTCTGATCCGTTCCGTGTTTTGGACGTGGCTGGTTTAGCATTGCCTCAAGGTCAAATTTTGTCCCTTGAGCCGGTCTCCCCTTACGTCGCTGGTTATAATTCCATGCACTAGTGTTAGCCACAAAATCGCCAGCCTTGCGCTTACTATTGCCGCCCTGATTGGTTGGGTTGTACTGCTGTCCGCTCATATCGCCACTCTTCTTCCCCTTTCGTGATCTTTCATCATCAGAGTCGGGGTCCTTGGTACTATCAGAGTCAGCGTACTTGATGAGAGCTGCCATGAGCTCCCCCAGGTCGCTGCAATGACGCTTAAGCCGCCCAAGCTTCTGCTTGAGTGGGAGGAAATGGCAATTTTTCTCCAACATTAAAACCGCTGAGCCGACGTTGATATTACCTGAAGAATGTATAATAGTCGAGACCCGGTGCACCCAGCTCGTCGTTTACTCGCCCTCATCTTGAATACAAGAAACCAAATCCACAATCGACATAGGCTTCTTGCATGTGTCTTTGAAATTCTGGATAAACCGGGCCTTCAGCTCTGCCCATGATCTGATGGAGTTAGCTGGCAACCCCTTCAACCAGGTACGAGCCATCCCTTCCAACATCATGGTGAAATACTTAGCGTATGCAGCCTCGCTAACATCTAGCATCTCCATAGCCATCTCATAACTCTCCACCCAAGCCTCAATGGGCTGACCTGCTGTGTAATTAAGCACCTGACGAGGGTCTTTGAAGTCCTTGGGTAGACGCTTGTTTCGAAGAGCCACTATTAAGCACGACACACCCAAAGATCTAGAAGTTACCCTGCATCAATTGAAGTCGTCGGGTAAACCAGCGCGTGCTGATGAGCCGCCAGCTGAGCCGCCAGCTTAGCCTCCCGACGCGCTCTGCCCTGGTCCACCAAAGCTTGTGCATTGGCACCATTGTACCCTGGGTCATGTCCATGAGGTTGGTTACGGTGCGTTCCGTACTCAAGACTACTGGTGAGTCAATGTGCCTACTGTAGCTCTGTCTTGGATGAGGGGTTGAATGAATCTGATCACGGTTATAAGAACAAGCCTGCTGCTGCACCAAAGCCATTTGAAGAAGCTCCCTGGCCCTTCGGGTTTCAACTGTCGTCGGAGTCTCGCCCTCGACTAGCAGAGCTGCCAGTCGTGTTGCTGCAGTAATCATGTTGTCCAAAGGGGTGGAATAGTGACCCGTAGGTGTCACCACATGCTGAGGCGGGGTGTTGTTCATATACAGAGAACCTGTCACATGCGGCTAACCTGGCACCCCACCCCCTAGCGCTTCAGTTATCTGGTTTTATCACCAGTGGGTTACTGGCCCTGGCTCCAGTGGTGTTGAAGAGATCCCTTAACTCATAAACTGAGGGCAGACGACCCCGTTATTTTCTCCTCAAGACTTCATTAGACGCGTTCTGATCCACTGTGAGCCGGTATGAATCTTCTTGAATCCGTTGTGCTTGGGCGTTTAAGACGGCCCACTCTGCAGCCATCCTGGTATTTTCCGCTGCCAATTCTGCCTTGGCTTGCGCTATCTCATCATGCAACTTAGCCACTTGTGCCTTATGCTGCTCCTGGTTGTCTGGGGTTACATCAACCTCCATCAGAGTCGCCAGAGCATCCAACAGATCTGTTAAAACTTGAGCTGGCGGGCGCGCTGAACCGCTAGCACCCGCTCCTATTCTGCTGCTGCATTAGAAGTCATGGCTGCGGCGGCTGTCGAACCAAGAACCGGCTGAGTGCCAGCCATGAAGATCGCTACCTTGTTCAGCGGCTCATGGGGGTCCGGAATACTGTCGCCATCGGAACAGCACCCAAGCCATCCATCTTCTATTTGGGATATTGAGTTGGTCTCCCCCGTGGATGATTCACCATCAGAGTAGATGGCCGTCTCATCGCCCGACATAGAGCCTTCCAATTCAGCCCCATGAAAAAAATCCAACAAAGGCACGCTTCACGGCGGGCTGAACCCGGGCGGGTCGCGCACGCGGAGCCGTCTCGATGATGTCGGTGTAGATGTCCGGCTCAGGGCCTTACCGATGAAGACGTGGATTCCACCGAAGGGGACCCAGTACCCGTACTCAATTGAAGCAGCATCGGGGCCCCAGCCTGCAACATTGATGTAGTGCTTTTCACGACGACTCTTGGTCATCCGGCCCACAGCGTATCCCTTGAGCCCTTCAAAGCTACCCTTTAAGAACTCAAAACCACCGTGCGCTGGCCCCACGGTGGGCACCAACTGTCATGGAATTTTCACGGCAGATGTCCTTGTTGAAGGACTTAGTTGTGGAGCCATTACGACGAGGTTAGCTTAAAGGGGTTAAACGGGACAAAGGACACAGGGAGTTTATACTGGTTCGGCACCTTGCGGTGAAGGTAAAAGCCTAATCCAGTTTGAGGTTGTATTGCTAGGGTTTCGATTACCAAGGAGCGAATACGCTTTGCCTGGCTTTCGATCTGTTGTCTCTTGCCCTAAGCCGCCACTGCCGGGTCGTCCCCTTATATACATGGGTTGACGCCCTGCACCCTACAGAGTCCCGGCCGGCTCATACAAACGTGTCCGGCTCGGTGACTTATCTTACATGCCTTACAATACAAGTCATACATACATGGTGGTTTTACACTTACGGGCCTTAAGCCGCCTTCGAGCATGGGCCCTTTAACAAGCCTGTCTTATGAACCGCCATCTTCAATATACTCTTGGGCTTCAAGGAGATGAACCACCATTGGGATAACCCGGCCCTCCTTGGTGGGTCATATCCAATAGCCATATCCCCAACAAGTTCCATCAGCACAACGGTGATGGTGAAGTAATCCTCGCAGGGCTTCGCCTAAGCACTACGAAGATTTGACCGGGGTTGTAAACGGTGGAGGGGGCGCCGCACACGGCTAACCAGTTGTGTGTGTCCTTGTGTGGTGCCCCCTCCCCACATATATATAGGTGGGAGGGAGAGGGGAGCAGCCAAAGGAGGCGCCCAAGTAGGAGGAATCCTACTTGGGGTCCCTCCCAAGCCGCGCCCCCTTTCCTTATTTGGAGTGTGGGGAAAGGCAGGGGGTGGCGCCCCCCTTTTCTTTCTCCCATGAGAGGGAAAGGTAGGAGGGGCTAGAACTCCACCTTTTCCTTCCCTAGGAATGGCCAAACAAGGGAGGGGGCGCACCAGCCCCTTTGTGGGCTGGTCTATCCCCTCGTTTGGCCCATAAGGCCCACAACTTGTCGGGGAGTTCCTGGAACCCCTTCCCGTGACCCGATTCCTTCCCGGTACGTCTCGAAACACTTCCGATGTCCAAATACCATCATCCAATATATCAATCTTTACCTCTCGAACATTTCAATACTCTTCTTCATGTCCGTGATCTCATCCGGGAGTCCGAACAACATTCGGTCACCAAAACATATAACTCATATAACACTATATGGTCAACGAACATTAAGCATGCAGACCCTATGGGTTCGAGAACTATGTAGACATGACCGAGACACCTCTCCGGTCAATAACCAATAGCGTAAGCTAGATGCCCATATTGGCTCCTACATTTTCTATGAAGATCTTAATCGGTCAAACCCTTATGATAACATACATAATTCCCTTTGTCCAGTGGTATGTTACTTGCCGAGATTCGATCGTCGGTATCTTCATACCTAGTTCAATCTTGTTACCGACAAGTATCTTTACTCGTAACATAATACATCACCTTGTGACTAACTCCTTTAGTCATTTTCTTCCAAGCTTATGATGTGTATTACCGATAGGTCCCAGAGATACCTCTCCGATACTCGGAGTGACAAATCCTAATCTCGATCTATCACTACAAAAAAAATACACTTCCGTGATGATACGTGTTTGTCACAGTAGGTCACGTTTTCTGTCATGCATGTACATCCATGATGATTTTATGATAGAATCAAGATAGTCATACCTATGCTCTCATAGAAGTGTTCCATTACATTACCAAAATTATCATCACAGAAGTATTCACTACCATGACGATAAATGCCGGGTCATGGATGTGCTTTCGTCAAGGGTGACCGACATGTGGCATCCACCGTAACGGGTTGCCATTAAGCTATCGAGTCTGGTTTTGGATCCGATAACCCGCTAACATCCACGGCCAATGCCAATTTTCCACGTGTAAAATTCTCATTGGCCGATGGAACCACGTTCATCTCCGCGTTGGCACAGGCGTCACTCATCCAATGGGCGAGATGCGCCTATGATATGTTGACACCTGGACCGGCCCAAAATCAGCCCACAAAGATTAAATGGGCTGGCCCAACTAAAGGCCCACAACATTTTGCGGACCATAATTGGCCAACCTAGCTAAAGGCCCACGAGATTCCGTTGACCATAATGGGCCAGCCCAGCTAAAGGCCCTCAAGATTTTGAGGACACTAGTGGGCCGGCCCATTAATAGGCTGCCATGTTTTGGGCCAAATGTCGGCCCATATTTGATCCGGTCCATTAACAGTGTGCCATGTTCCGGGCCTAATAAAGGCCCATATGAGATCTAGATCGTTAAAAGCCTACCACGTTCTGGGCCAAATTACGGCCCAGATCAGATCCAGCCCTTTAAGATGCTTTGGGCTAAATTATGGCCTATATCAGATTCGGCCCGTCAACTGGATGCTATGCTTTTGGGCCCACTTTCTAAAAGCCCATTTAGTAATTCGGCCTGATATTAGTTTCGGCCTATTAAAGGCCCGTTTAACATTTTGGCCCTATATTTATTTTGGCCTGTTAAAACTCTGTCATATAGTTGGGCCTAACTACGGCTCGGTTTGCATCCGGCCTGCTCACAATGGATAATCCGATTGGGCCAAACAAGGACCAAGACAATTTTGGCCTGTTAACGGCCCATGATGTGATTGGCACAATCATGGGCCGGGGTCTATGTCGGCCTGCTGTTGGCCTGCAAGCTGTTCGGCACGTTTCGGGCCCAACCAACTTTTCAGCCTCCTAAAAGCCCATTGAGTTTTCTTGCGAAAATAGGGCCGGCTGTTTACTTGGCCTATTAAAGGCCCGAATCTACTAGTGGGCCAGTTTATATTTAGTCCTGTTAAGGGACCAAGATGACTGGGCCCATGATGCGGATCATACATAGTGATTTGCATGATGGCCTAATTATGTACCATAATTTTACGGTTTTGCGAAGACAGGATATATATATAGTAAAATAACTTCAGCATCGTGAATAAGAAAAAACCTATACTATACAATAAAGAAATTACGGCATATTACATTCACCGAGCATCAAAGTTCGCCACTATGATAGTAAAGCACAAGCAGACAGCAGGTTACATACACTAGGCATCAAAGATCGCCACCAGTGCAAACAAACACGCCGACATAATAATATACAAAACCGACAACACTTCAATAGAGTTCAAGAAAGGTTAGACCTGCTCCGGAGATGCAGGCAAGCAGCTGAGCATGCTGATGAGACTGCGCTTGTTTGACCCTTATATCCTGCTCACTCTGAAAGTTAAACAAGCAGACATATGACAGGTTTTGCACACCTAAGTATCAGTGCTGACAATTCATCACATTTCTTACTGGCGAATAAAGTGACACAGTTTAAAATAACATTAAGACAATATGTATTGTTCAGGTTAAGACATGGCAGGAAATGACATTGTGAAGGAGTTGGAAGCTTCACGACACCACTGGATTACAGATCAAGAACTCATAAGTATCAATGGTTAGTGTGCTGTCAATTTATCCCATTTTAGATTGGCAAATAAAGAGATGGTTTAAATAATAGTATAATGGTATGACATTGTTCATAGTTAAGACATTGCAGAATATGACATTGCAGAATATGACATTGCAGAACAAAGTTTTAAGGCTTGAGAAGGACAAACTTACATTATTGGTGAAGACATGCTCTATAAAGCCATTGTCCATGCTGATGGGGGGGGGGGCAATTCAAGAAGTTTACCACAGAATCTTCTTCAAAAGCATTGCCTTTATTCTACATTTTGTTAAGAGTAAATATATATGTGATAATTTAACAAAAAATGGAGAATATTTAAGATAAGATGAAGAGTGATGCTACATAACCAAGTAGCTATAAATGTAAATACAACGATATAGGCAAAAGGTACAGCCAAGAGCAATGCAGAGCCAAACTTCTTCAGTACCATCGTTGTTTTCCAACCTTATGGTAAGAGTAAATATAGATCTGATGTGTTGAAAATGGAGGGCAAAGGAAAATAAACTGCAGGGTGATGGTACATGAAAACTAGCTATCAATATAAGTACACTGATAAAGGACATCAGGTACTTACAAGAACAATGTAGAGCTACAAAATTTCATTGGCATTGGATATATTCTACACTAATGTAACCATTCATATAGATCAGATAAATTGGAGCGAAAAATTGATAAGCAAACTATCATGCATACTGCTGTCATATAATGAACCAGGTATGAATGCAAGTACAGTTATATAGGACAACAAGTACTGACAAGAACAAAGCAGCAGGCAGCATATTTGTGATATCCTGTCGTCCTTCTCAAACTTGAATTCTTCTTCGAGTAGATTTCCTGCAAAAGAGATCCGTAAAGCACATGCGGAAAAGTAGAAGTTCAAATTGTCATGTGATATCATAGACAGTACCTCATCAAGGGAACAAGACTAGTGCAACACAAGGTTTTTCCATTTAATTTTTCTTCTAAATTTAGCACACGAGACTTCACCGGAAATTCGTTTATACACTTGCCATCGAAGTGTCATTTCCTCAGGTAACACCGATACTGCTGCAATGCTTCCTTGAAAAGTGCAAGCAAGCTTTGCTCGTCATGACTATCCAAATTGACCCTCACCTACTTACAACAATGTAATGTAAAACATTGATGTGTTCATTCAGCAGAAAATAGGAAAATAATCACCATGAATAATAGCACTTACACGTAAGTGGGACAGGAAGATGTGAAAATGGTGTTTGTCTTTACTATAATCTTCCCATGATGGGAATATATGCACGTAGTCCCTAACAATATTGAAAGCATTGTCTTTTAAATTGGCAATAACTGGAATGGGGTTCCAATCTATAGGAATTGGCCGTCTATGTAGTTGGGATAGGTCTTCGGCCGGTGGAGTTGCCGTACTTTTTGCTGGAGTGGGATTTTTCTGTGGTACGGCTAGTGCTATGGCAACTAAAATCGGCATACCTTTTGCTGGAGTGCAGATCCTGTGTGGTGGGGCTAGTGGTGTGGCCAGTGATGTATGGGTAGAGTTTGCTGGAGTTGGTCCTACGTTTTGTGCACTGGTTGTAGAGACAATATAAGTGAGGTGATGTCTGATTTCTCCGGCACCACCACATTTTTCAAGGAATTTGCTAGTGCTCCTTCAGGTTCGGCAATCACCCTCTTCCTTTTTGATGTCTAATGGACAAGAACAACATTTGAGTGTAAAAACATGGTATGATGACAGATGGAATATGTATTGGTAATGGATGGGCATGGCATATTGACATATACGATGAGTAAACTAAATAGATGGTGATGCAACAAAGTAGAAGAAATGCAAGACAACTTATGCAATATACGCGCAACCAATAAAACCTTGCCAAATTAGAATAGGCACCTTGATGGGTAAACAGGACAGACCATTTGCCTTTGACTCCTCGAGGTCAGAATAGTCATTAGGATCATATTCTGAAAAAGAATCTACAGGTGGGGACGTATGAGTTTCATTGCATCAGAATAGCACTCAATGCCTTGGTGCCAATTTTGTAAGTCATTGCAGTGTTCCACAATATTCTTCTGATGCACGGATTCTGATATTCACCGTGATTACGTATAATATCTAAGAAGCAAGAAAACATATATAGTAGTGAGATTATCTTTGTAATGCAGAGGATATTCTAATATAGGGGTGCCCCTGTAAACCCTTGTGTGCTATCACTGGAGTCTGATGAGAGAGCTCATGTGTGCTATAATATGGTGTGTGCATTAATATAATCTAGCACAAGTACACAAAAAATAGGCTCCAGAAGTAAGGATAGTCGGCAGATGATAGGTTCATAATATACTGTATGGAGAGTTCATTGCCAAACCATGATAAAAAGAGCACACGACAACTAGGCATATCATAGTGTACATAAAAGGGGGACACCATAACCAGGATATATAAATCAGGAAAGTGGAACTGGCTGGAAAATACGGTGTTGTATTGCCGCTACTAATTGAAAGCTTATCGATCACATACAGACCAGCTCTATCAGCTGTTGACTACAGATGTTCCTACTCCCCTTCCTGACAAGGAACATACTATACGTACTAAATATACAGAATAACAAAAGAGGATCATGATAAAGAACAGAAGAGGAAGCATATTCTTGAGGTTCTGCTTCATTGCATACAATGTTTGTTGCCCACTCCTGATGAATCACAACGCCCAATGAAATGCAATTCCATGATGTCTCTCTATATGTGGCCACATGCATTTGGAAAATCAAGTGGGAGCATTACCTGACCAATTAAATGTGTGTCTGTTAACTAATATTAGTATCATATCACAATTCGTATTTGAACAAGTAAGCTTTGGACTTATGATTTGTGTGTTGTTCAGCTTCAAGAGTGTACTGCTGCTAGTGCGACACAAAGCAGCTACACAGATCATAGTGTAGATATAACGGGAAAACCGTAAGCATTAAGAGTAAAATAAGCAAAGTGGAACTTGCTGGAACATATGTGCTAGTATTGCCGGTATGGCTAGAAAGTCTTTGGATACCAGCTCTCTTCAACTAAAGGTGCGGTACTATTAATATCAGTGAAACTCTCAAAGGCGACACAACTCCTCGCATTTCCTTGCTAATCTTATAGGATTCGAGTGGGCAGGACACTACAATTCCTATTCCTATGTTTACAAAATCCTATGAATCAAAAAGGCCCAAAGAGTTCAAAGTGTCCATCACAACCGACCGTATAGACCTCTACACTGCAAATGTCCCTGCTCATCTTCACTACAAGGAACATAAAGTACTACTATGATACTCCCTCCGTTCCAAAATATATGTTTTTGTAGAGATTTCCACTATGGATCACATATAGATGTATACAGATACAGTTTAGAGTGTAAATTCACTCATTTTGCTCTGTATGTAGTCCATGGTGGAATCTAAACAAAGACTTGTATTTAGGAACGGAGAGAGTACTTATTAAAGAAGAACTGAAGAGGAACATGCTAAAGAAGAGCAAGCAGATTTTGGATAATAAAATGTTCATTGCGCAGTGCCCACACATGATGAACCAGAGCGCATTAAGAATGCAACTCCCTGCTGTCTCTCTGTATGTGGTGCACGTGTTGTTCGAAAGTAAAGTAGGAACATTAGTTGAACAATTAAATGTTATCTATTCTAGTAATATCAGCATCGTATCAGATTCGTATTTGAGCAACAAGTTTGGAACTATGTGTGGCATGTTTTTAGCTTGATGGATTCAGGAGCAGTGCTAAGCAGCTACAATGATGGTACTGAATATAAAGGCATGTCTGCATGCAAGTCGCGTGACTTTTGTCATTTGGGTCAGTCAACCATTTCAGTCGGTTGGATGAAGATCCTACGTCTCATAACCCTTCTTCTTCCTTGTCTCTGATTCTTCCCATACTGAACACCGCACGGGCCGCCGGCCAAACTACCGGCCCGACCGCCCAGCCCTCCCCTGAACCGCCTCCACCACCTATGTTCCTCCACCACCCAACCCCCAACCCCTGCCCCCACCTGCGTCGAGTTTTCTTTGTTTGGCGAGGCCCCACCACCACGCCCCACAACCACCTTCCCCACCTGAGCCCCTTCCTTCGCACCAGCGAACTCCGGTGAGCTCTCAAAAATTGACTGACCCAATTTTGAAATTTAGTCTACTGTCATTTAACTAGTGTGGAATATAAAAGGGGAAAACCATAAGGATTGCGAGTATAGCATTGAGCGTGGCATGGCGGATCTGAAGGTGCAAACTGGACAAAGGCAAGTTCACAACCAATGTTTTCTTTCAACTAAGAAGTAAGTGATGGACAAGAAATCAGAGTAAAGTAGCGGCGATCTATTTTCTTGCTGCGATAAATAAGTTGAGCAGATATGAAAGAGTACCGCCTCAAGTGTGGCGCCGTGTATGCATCTGCCGAGAATTTGACGGTGCTCCGGTAGCGATGGCTGTCGGTGGCATGGAAGCAGATATAGGAGGGTAGATGGTGGCGGCGAGGCGCGGTGGACGAGATGGTTGTAGGAGTGGCGCCGACAAGGTGGACGACGGCGGGGATGAAGCGAGAGGACGGGATGCAAGGATCTAGGTCAGAAGCCGTGGATGAGAGAGGTTGATCTCTTGTAATGGACAACGACGTCGGGGTATCAACTTCGGCATGGTGGAGGAGGACGGCGGTGGATGGGGTGGCGGACGGAGGAGGCTGGGGTGGAGAGGGTGTTTTGGCGCCCACTGAGTATGAATGGGGAAATGGAGGGAGAGAGGAAGGGGAGAACCATGTCTTCAGGGAGCGCTTGTGTCAAATGCGAGGAAATTTAAAAACTTAGCCCCCATTTAAAATTTCTTACATCACAGCAATATTAGTCGGTTGGGGATAGGACGGTAATCTCGCATACACCGAATATTTGCCGATGAGGTTTGTTTTGGCGCCCACCATGTATGAATTGAGGAGGGAGTCGATTTCAGCCGAGGAGACACTGTGTTTTGGCGCCCACCGTGTATGAATCTGGGTGAGAGGTGGTTATGTCACGTTTGAGTGAAATTACAAACCTACACCTATCGAAACCTATAGAAATCGAGCCGATAGGCTTTGCGTGTCAGGGATAGGCAGTAATTTACATCTCGCAGATTTTGGTTTCAGGCGATTACTGCGACTTTCCCCGCTTCGTTCAAATTTTTGTAGAGAAAGAGTGCACGTTTACCATGCCAACTCAATTCGAATCCAGTTTGTATTCTATTTTTGTGCGGGCAGGATTCATTTTCGATTGGAATAAAACTCTATATACATCATTTTTATATATACTTTCAAAAGCGCGACAAAGAATTCTGCTCCTTTATATATATAATATGATTTACAAATACAGCGATCTCAAAATCATAAGGTTGAATTCAAAAAATTTAAACCAAATTATGTTCTACTAAAATGTATGGATCAGTAATATCTACATATTAAATAACATAGATGCGTGTGAATTCATATGAGTATGCATGTTTGATAGATCAATTTTGGTGCGAGTATGAATTACATGTATCATCATCTCGAATTCTAATATTTGAATCCCTTTTATGTTGACTCCTTTCACGCCCATCTCTCTCGCATCGTCCTTCATGTAGCTATCACTCTCTTTTCTCCAGCTCACCCACACGCTCACTTCATGTTTCTCCTATTTTCGCAAACATGGTCTCTCGACGTATCCCTTGAGAAGTGTCACACCATCCCTATCATTATACATTACACGGTTTTCATTATCTCTCACGTCTCTACCGTTCTCTGTTATCACTAGGTACCTAAGCTTTCTTTTTCACCGCCACGCACACAGTCTCACTCATCTTTCACTTTGTGTTTCTCTCTATGGAGTTCTCTCACACACCCTATATCTCTCTAGATATGACTCATACCACTAAAATTACTCTCTCCCGTAGACACAACATTTGTTGTGGTCTCCTTTCCATCTCCATCCCAGTTATAAAACTGACATTATTCATTTGTTTAATGATCAGACAAACTCCCCCTCTCTCACACACACATACACAACTCCTGCTTCCACTCCCCTTCCCGACTACCGTCTCCCTCACACACAGAGAAAACTCTCGCTTTCGCACCCCCGACTCGTATTTCTCTCACAAACATTGATAGACTAGCCTCCAGATAGGTTTATACACCCGCACACTCATGCTTCCACTATTGCATACATGTCTCTCTCATGCTCCTTGTATCTATGTAGATTTTTCGTCCCTTATTAAGACAGGCCCTCTCGATCGTGCACACACACACACACACACACACACACACACACACTATTGCCTCATTTTAAGATGATACCTCTCGCACACACACTCTTTGTGTCTTTGTCACACATGCACTCCGTCCTTCTCCTCTCTCCCTCCCTCACACACACACATGGGCTTTTTCAACAACTAGCAAGATGTGCATGCGTTGCACGGAACATCAAGATGCATTTGTACGAGTAGTTTATCTTGTGGGAGAGGGGTGTGAGTATCTTTTTGCAAAATTTCCATAGTTTCCTTCCTATCCGTTAGATATAAATTGGACAGCCTATATTAGAGGATGGCAGGCACACCATCCGTTATGCCCCGAGACCGACGCGCCAGGTGTCTTTCAGTTATTCGCTGTTGTTGCCTTGTCTTTCGCTTGCGTGTTGCATCTTGCCATGTCATCATCCGCATTGCATCATCATGTTTTCAAAACTTGCATCCATCCCGATCTCCTCGTTCTCTCTGTTGTCCGTTCTGAGCCCAGACAAACTTGCACGTGCCTACGTCACGTCCGAAATAGTATTTTATAAGTGGCTGGGAAATGTTCTCGAAATGGGATGAGAGTTGGCGTGCGGTCTTGTTATGTTGCAGGTAGACCGCCTGCCAAGTTTCATCGCATTCAGAGCTCGTTTGATAGCCCAACCTTAAACTATAGCGGCATTATAGCTGGTCAAACGTCGGATGTTTCGGTCTCCGGAACAGTCGCCGGACCGCTCTGCTTCTCTCTCTTCTCAGCCCATGGTCTCTCCACAGCCCACCTGCAACCCACCTAACCCCTCCTCGCCACCAAAACCGTTCGTTCATGATCGGCGGGCTCCAAGACGGCCTCAAACCCCCTAACCCTAGCCCCTTACTATAAATAGATGTCCCCCTACCATTTTTGGCCTCCTACCTACCCTTTCCTCGTTTCCCATAGCCAGCCGCCGCTTCCCTCCTCCAAATCCGCGCCGACGAACCCTCCTTTGCCACTTGGCATCGCCGCCAGCGCCACCTCAACCAGTGCCTCCCCACTCCAGCCGCAGGCCCGCCGAGCCCGCGAGAAACCTGCCAGCGCCCATCTGGGCCCGGGTCTCTCCACCACTGCCCGTACGTCGCTGTCACCCTCATTCCTGAACGTCTCCTGTGTCGGCTCGCTGCCACCGCCCTCGCCTTGCCTTATCGGGGACCCCATCTCCGCACTGCCGAACTCCGACAACTAGGAGCCGCCACCGGTGATCCCATGCCGCCTTACCTGCCCTCCTCTCTCTTCATTTCTCCCTCTCCGTCTCCCTGCTCTCTCATGGTCTCTCTCTCTATGCCCTTCGCAGGTCGACGCCGCCGGCCATCTCTGCCCCGGATCCGGAACCCCCATCGCCGGAGCTGCCCGTTTCTCACCTCCCTTGTAGTGCTCTGCCGCCCTCCGCGCCGGATCTCGCGCCACTGTGAGCCCCGCGACCATGGCCGCGCCCCTGGTTCGTCTCGCTATGGGTGCACGCACGCATTGACCACGGATGCTCCCCGCATGGGCCAGCCTCTCCAAGGCCCAAGGCCCAGCTGCTCCTTTGCTGCACCGCGCCAAGGCTCCCTTGGCCCAATGTGAGCAGCTCCCAGCCCCTCCAGATTAGGCCCATATTGTTTTTTTCCTGACCTGCTGTTTTGCTAATTTTTCCAGGATCTGCAGTTTGGCAGAAAAACCCTTGTTGATCATGCATATAATAACTTAATAACAGTGCATCATATTAAAATGTTATATATATATATATGTAACTTGCTTAGAATTTTGTCTAGTTTCATAATATCCAACTTTCATGCATGTTAAAAATGTTTAAAATGTTGTTTGTTTAAATTTGCTTAAATGCCATGCTAAAATGCTTTATTCCATAACTAATTAACCGTAGCTCCAAACTCAACAAACTTTATATGTAAATGGGGTAGAAAAATTCCTAGTTTAACATGTTGCACTCATCTTGCATGTTTAACAACTCTGAAATATGGTTTAGGGCATAACAGTACCAAATCTAATATATGCCCATGAGGATTTTTCCGGACTTGTTGCTTGTTATTCCGGCCTCATTTAAACTTTCCTAGATAGGTAGTTTTCATATGCTTCACCTCTTGCCATGTTTAACAACATTTAATATTGTTGGGTACATAATCAAGATCAAACTAAATAACTTGAAGGTGGTGTTCCGTCAATATGCAACTCGTTGCATATTGAACTCCACTTAATTTGTAGTATTGTTTGTGCACTTTTCCATGCCATGCATAATTAAACCAAACATGCATCATACTTGGTTGTGCACCATGCCATGTTTATGTGATGGTTGTTTACTATGTTGTTTGCTTCTTTCCGGGTTGCTTCTCTCGTTAGCATCTGTTTTGTTTCGGAGTTGTGAGGATCCGTTCGACTACGTTCATGTGTTTTCTTCATGGACTCGTTCTTCTTCCTTGCGGGATCTCAGGCAAGATGACCATACCCTCGAAATCAGTTCTATCTTTTCTTACTTGTTGTTCGCTCTATCGATATGCCGCGCTACCTACCACTTGTTATATCATGCCTCCCATATTGCCATGTGAAGCCTCTAACCCACCTTCCTAGCAACACGTTGTTTGGCTATGTTACCGCTTTTGCTCGGCCCCTCTTATAGCGTTGCTAGTTGCAGGTCAAGTTGAAGTTAGTTCCATGTTGGAACATGGAAATGTTGGGATATCACAATATCTCTTATTTAATTAATGCATCTATATAATTGGTAAAGGGTGGAAGGCTCGGCCCTATGCCTGGTGTTTTGTTCCACTCTTGACGCCCTAGTTTCCATAATGCCGGTGTTATGTTCCTTGATTTTGCGTTCCTTACGCGGTTGGGTGTTATGGGAACCCCTTGACAGTTTGCTTTGAATAAAACTCCTGCAGCAAGGCTCAACCTTGGTTTTACATTTGCCTAACAACCTAAGCCTTTTTCCCTTCGGTTTCCGTAGCCCGAGGGTCATCTTATTTTAACCCCCGGGCCAGTGCTTCTCTAAGTGTTGGTCCGAACCAGAGCACCGTGCGGGACCGTCCCTTGCCAACTTGGTTTATGTTAGTACCTGCACGCTTAGCTTATCCGGTGTGCCCTGAGAATGAGATATGTGCAGCTCCTATCGGGATTTGTCGGCATATCCGGGCGGCTTTGCTGGTCTTGATTTACCATTGTCGAAATGTCTTGTAACCGGGATTCCAAGTCTAATCGGGTCTTCCTAGGAGAAGGAATATCCTTCGTTGACCGTGTGAGCTTGTGATGGGCTAAGTTTGGACACCCCTGCAGGGTTTGAACTTTCGAAAGCCATGCCCGCGGTTATGGGCATATGGGAATTTGTTAATATCCAGTTGTAGAGAACTTGACACTTAACTTAATTAAAATGAATCAACCATGTGTGTAGTCGTGATGGTCTCTTTTTGGCGGAGTCGGGGAAGAGAACACAGTCTTGTGTTATGCTTGAACGTAAGTAGTTTTAGGATCACTTATTGATCACTTATAGCTTCTCGACCGTGCACTGCTTCTCTTCTTGCTCTCTTTTGCGTATGTTAGCCACCATATATGCTAGTGCTTACTACAGCTCCACCTTACTATGCTTTCCTACCCATAAGCTTAAATAGTCTTGATCTCACGGGTGTGAGATTGCTGAGTCCTCATGACTCGCGGTTACTTCCAAACAGTTGGAGGTGCCGATGATACCAGTGCAGTTGACGCACCCGAGATCAAGTGGGAGCTCGATGAAGATCGTGCTCGCTATTATGTTTCCTTTCCTGTTGATCAGTAGTGGAGCCTAGTTGGGGCGATCGGGGATCTAGCATTTGGGGTGGTCTTTCTTTACTTTGGTTCCATAGTCGGACCTTTGTTTGTACCTTGGATGATGTATGGATTATTTATGTATTCTGTGAAGTGGCGATTATAAGCCGACTCTTTATCCCTTTCATATTCAGTACATGGGATGTGTAAAGATTACCCTTCTTGCGACAGATCTACCATGCGACTATGCCTCTAAGTTGTGCCCCGACACGTGGGAGATATAGTCGCATCGTGGGTGTTACACCATCATCACCAACTCTATTTTTTTATACTCTTATAAAAAGCATAGTCGGTGATGATGGTGTGCCTACCATCCTGCAATATAGGCCTTCCAATCTATATCTAACAGATAGGAAGGAAACTGTGACAATTTACCCGCACTCCTCTCCACATTTGCAGATATGGAATTTCCTTGTTCATCCTTTTCTCCCACAAGATCTTGATGTTCCGTGCAACGCATGGGCATCTTGCTAGTAAGAGTAGAAATTAGAGATATACCACTTCTCGAATCTTGAAACCAACCACATTCCTCCCTTATCTCATCAAAACCGGCAAAGGAATATATTTTGAGTGAAACATAACATATTTTTAGTGATATACATATTTCAAAACTAGACTCTTTTTTCTATCAAATCGGTGAATATGTATTAATCTACTTTTATCGTGTGGCAACGCATTGGCACATTGCTAGTAGTTATTACTACTGTATAATTTTTTGGACATCAGACAACCGGTGGAGTACATATACAAAGAGAAGAGGCGCACGCACGCTGTCGGTCTCTTGCTGTCTCGCACACATGAGAGTTACGTAAATGCACTGTTAACAAATAAACCCTAAATTCCTAGGTGCACGATTGCTGCATGCGTGGGTACCGGGTACGTGGTGGAGCGCACCTTTGTAGGAATAGTCAGCTCGTGTGATAATTTGATCTGTAGGAGTTGATGGTTGGAACCAGAGGTGAACGACTTGGAGGCGGTGGCTCGCCAGTTGCCACTGATCTAGTAGCCACGTTTAAAATATCATTTTTTAGCGGGGTAAGAGTTCTGATTTTCAATGGTGCATTATAAGTACTAAGTAGTTTTTAGAACGATTGGTATGGAGCGAAAATGGAATTCATAACTACTACCTACTTGGAGTATGGTTGTATGGGTTTATGTTGTGAGATGTTGAACCTATTAGTTCTAGGGCAAATACTATGGTTTCGATGTTGGTTTTGTTGGGGATCGTAGCCGAAATTCAAAATTTTCTATGCATCACCAAGAGGACTGCAAGACGGAGGTCATCATGGAGCCCAAGACGGCGTCACCACCAGAGCTTTGTGCAGGCGAAGACTACTTTTGTCAGGATAGCTGGTACTAGCTATCCCCCTTCTAATTAGCCCGCCATTGTTGGCTCCCTTCCTGCTCGATATTTGGGAAGAGGACCAGGGCCTCTATAAATAGGACTAGCCACCATAGTAGGAAAAAGCGGGGGATCGGACCCAGAGATACACACAAGTCCGGAAGCACAAGAACACCTCAACCTCAGGAGGTTGTTCTTCCCTTGTACTGTCCATCATCAGCCCTAGAGGCAATCAACCACACCACACACTGGAGTAGGGTATTACACCACAACGGTGGACCGAACCAGTATAAACCCTGTGTCTCTTGTGTTTTTCTTTCCATAGCTTAGATATTAGCGAGGCGGAGGGGTGCAGGTAGGTAGAAGGCGAAATCTCTGTGCGCACCCCAGTGTTCGAACCTCAAGGGTCTGCCGGAAACCGAAATCCGACATTTGGCGCGCCAGGTAGGGGTGCACCGGAGTCCACCTTCTACCGCTTCGTGTCCCGTCGCGTCGCCATCACCATGTCCGGCGACCACGCGAGCAACCCAGATCCGTGGGCGGCGTGGCCCGCCCACGCAGAGCCTCTCGCCTCGGGCGACCCCATGCCCCAGGCAGCTCGCGGTCCGCAGGGCGCAGCGGGCCACGGGTGACGCGAACAGGCTTCGACAGCTCTCACACTGCGGTAGGCGCGGTCGGCAGCAAGGGCCTCCAATCACGCCGCGACCACGACACTGTACACCCGGTAGGAGCAGGCGAACTCGAGGGCCGCGCTCACGGTGGCCCGAGAGTTGCTGCAGTGCAGGCTGCTGGAGGGCGGCCGCGACGTGCTGCTGGAGCGGGTGGCAGAGCTCCTGGGCTTTGCTGCCTCGGGGGCTCACCCCTTCTGCACCCAGCTCCCATCTCAAGCCCAGGGCGGCCCGTGCGGGGGCTCCGTGCGCTCCCGCGGGCTCCAAGGCTACTCCAACGCCAACGAAGCTGTCAGCACCGGACCGGCGGCGGCGCTGCCCCCGCTCCTGGTCCGCGAAGAAGAAGGACTCGACGCGCCCCGCGGCCCTAGTGGACAGCCGCGCTGCCACCCCACGGTGGGCGCGTCAGGCAGGACCGCGTGGCACGTGGAGCACTACGGCGTGGCCTTCGGGATGACAGCGCCAGAAGAATACGTGCCCCTCATGATGGACCAAGGACACCCTCATGAGGGCGAACAAGGCTCGCTCCTCAGCCCAAGCTGGGGGGACGAGGCGCCAGAAGCTGAGCCTTTCCAGGAGCCCCGGGACGGTCCCACTGGCCACGCTGGAGGCAACGATTATCAGGTACCGCTAATTCCTCAGGAGCAGGCATACGCTAATCATGGATCGCAGGAGGTGCAGGTCGCCACAGCAAGCAGCTGCCCCGCTCCCACCGTCTCCTACCCCTCGGGAGGAGGGCGCAGGGGGCTGCAGGAGAAGGGGCCGAGATCCGACATCACCATCGCGGCGTTCGGAGCAAGGTGTTCTCAGGAGGTAGGCCCTCTGCTGGGGAGGTGCCTCAGGGCCTGCCCCTGGCGGAAGACCCGTGGTCGTCGGGGGAACCGCTGGCGACCACTCTACCCCATCGCTGGCGTCCTGGTTTCTGGTCGTCGTTGATGGTACTAGAGTGTGATGCAAGGCGGGGCCCTCGTCTGGCGATATGAAGCAAGGCCGGTACCTATGAAGAAGTCCCAGTGCCTGTGAAGCTCGCCGCACCGTGACACTCTCACGTAATAATGATTGGGGCTGTACACGCCCCGGAGTCTTAGGGGTGTCGGCCTCAGGCCCTGGGGCTCCCTCCCACGCCCAGTGGCAGCACTTAGCTCCGCGCTGGTGAGAAGACGTCCAAGACTAGAATAGGTGCCGGACGCGGCCTTTTGTCTGCTTTCGTTTCTTTTCCCTTTGGTTGTCACTTTCCCCCGTTGGATTCAAGTTGGATTCGAATTTGAGATTTGCGTGTGTTCGGGGAAGGGCTGCTTAGTCTCGTTCGAAAAATTTCTCGCGTTTTGGTTACCACTTCGCCTCAGCTGCCTCCCCTCGTGAGCCCCTCGCGAGCCGGGGCAGGCCTAGCTTGCGTGCAGCCCAGACTGCCGCCGTCGCGTCCTCTCAGGAGGGTGTTTTTCTGCAGATCCTACGGATTCAGTCAGGGAACACTCGGGACACCACAGCCTCCCACAGGCTACCTCAGGGCCAGCACGGGACAAAGGTAAACTAGCTAACCAGTGCGTCGCTTAAGCCAACCACTTGGCGCGGGCGCATGGGCAATGTAGCGTCTACTAATACGATGAACACAAGTTTTACATGAGGGGCTCCCCCTCCAAAATGCTCTCACAGCCATCAGGCCAAAACCTGAGTTCTATTCATGCAGGGTAAGGAAGCAGGAACGATGCACAATCAGTCGGATAAATCCCCCAATGCGTCCTCAGGAGCACCACCCGAGCCGTTGCTGGCGTCGCTGAACTCGCCATCGCTGTCCGCGTCGCCGCCAGCGGCGTCAGGGCCGTTCACCACACCGCCCTCGTCGGCAGCCACAATCATGCCATCGTCGTCTGAAGCGAAGACCCTGACAAGAGCATCCACATTGTCTTCCACCCAGTGCGCCAGGTCGTCTCGGACGGCCTGGGGGACTCGGGCGATGGCGGCGTTGAAATCGAAGTGGGGATCCATGTTCCGGAGATGGCTGAAGACGCGAGAAAAGGCGCGCCCGAGCAGGGCGCGGCTCCTCTCCTCCACCAACCTGTCAGCCCTGACTGACCGCGCGTCCAGCTGCGTCACCACGTCGGTGAAGAACTGAAGGTTGCCGGCGTAGTTGATTGCGTGCGTCTCGGCAACAGCCGCCTCGCAGATGTTGCCCAAGGCTATGTTGGCTCTCTCTCAGAGCGTGGTGAGCATGGGGCCGTGCTCATGCTCTAGGATCCGCCGCTGACATATCTCGTCCGCATTCTGGTGCGCGACGACCTCAGCCTCCTCCACCCGCTGGCGAAGAAGGAGCACCTCGGCCTGGGAGGTAGTTAACTCACCTTGCGCCACCTCAAGGGCGGCCCATAAAGCATCGGCCCGCCGCGTCGCTTCCTCCAGCTTGGCCCTCAAGGCAGCAGTCCTGCCTTCAGCCTCGGCCCGGATCAACCCCAGCTTCTCCTCGAACTCGTGCTCGAGGTTCAAACGCGCCATCCCCACCCGACGTCCGACCTCCTCCAGGACACGGGCTTCCTGTGCAGCGACATCATCCTCCGCCTGCGTCACCAAGCGATCCCTCATCTCCAGACGCTCGTACTCGCGGGTACGTTTGGCGGCTTCCAGCGTCAGCGCCTCCTCACGCTTCTGGAGCTCTGCTGAGTCGCCAGAGGCCACCTTCATCGATGCGAGGGCTGCCTCGCGCAGCTCCACCTGCTCCTCCAGTGAGTGGCACCAGGCCAGGAGCTCCGGAGCCCGCTCCTTTGCTGCCTTTCGCCGCCGGTCAGCTTCCTGGGCCTCCTCAGCGGCCCAAGATCGGGCCTCCCAAGATGCCACCAGCGACGCCTTGGCCTCTGTGTCGTCAAGATCGCGCTGATGGCGCGCAAGGGCGATGGCGCCCTCCAGCTCACGCCTCTCTGTAGCCAGGAGCAGGACCTCGCCCTCAAGGAGCGTGTCTTCATCAGCAAGCTCCTCACCAAGCAGGCTCACTGCGTCAGCCACCCTTCGAAGGAATCCTTGGCGGAGAGCGTGACGCTCCCGGACGCGCTCGAGCACGTCTTCCACACCATCATCTGCCCCAAGCAAGCGCCGGGGGCCACGAATCAGCACTCCCCCTCCGGGCAGGGGGCTGGGGGCTGGCACCCTCGCGACGGCCGGGCACACAACGCTAGAAGGCCGGCCTGGAGCCAGCACGTCCCTAGATGAAGAGCGCAGGCAGCGCCTTAGCCAATCACAGTCCACGACCAGGCAAGAAGTCCACAAGGGCTCTGCTTCTCGGAGCGCTTAAGGACGGTGGAGGGGGCGAAGCCAAGGGGGACGGCACCTTAGTCGTCTCCGCGAGCTCGGCTGGAAGGGGCCTGCGGAGCAAGGATCAGTAAAAGCAACAGAAGGATCGGGAGCCGGGAAAGGAAAGGCTTACTCATCAGTGGCAAAGTACTTCCTACGCTTCAGCAGGAGACAAGGGTAATCGTCGCCCAGGGCCTCCCTTCTCTTCCGGAGGGCCTCAAAGTCCATGCGTAAGTGGCCCAAGAGTCGAGCGCAGGGATCAACCTGCGACGAAGATGGAGCGTCAAGGCGGTCCATGTCAGGGGCGCCTGCCTGATGCGCGCTGCCAATCGCCTCGCCAAGAGAAGCGGCTGGAGCCTCAGGGGCTTCAGTCGCAGGCGCTGAGGGCAGCTGCTTGCCACCCTCAGCCTCAGTGGCACGGGCCCCAAGAGATGCTCCCTCATGAGCATCGCCCGGCGCTGTCACCCCTCCGGGAGCCCCCTCGGCCTCTGGCGCCTCATGCCTCCCTGCTCCGCCACTTGAGGAAGAGTTGCCTTGGCCGACTGGAAGGGCAGTCACCATCACTGGGTTATTGCGAGGCCCCTGGAGGCTGGCGGGGCGCGGCCCCCACTCATCAAAGATAGGCATCTGATTCACAAAATCGCCCCTGCTCTGGCAGAGGTACAGCAAGGCCCCTCCCTGCTGGATGCTGCCAGGGTTGGGGTCCCCAGTCAGGGTCACGAGCGCTGTCCTCAGCACTTCAGGCGTCAGGTCCTCTTCCTGGAGCCTCATACTATCATTGCTCCCGTTGAAGGCCCACATCCGGCTGGAGTGGCATTGGAGAGGAGCAACGCAGCGTAGCAGGAACTCCTTCACCACCTTGGGCGCTGTCACGCCAAGCGACCTCAAGAACGCGAAGCGGTGCCAGACGAAGACGAGCCGGGGGCTCTCAAGCGTCTCCTGGCCCCAGCCTGAATTGGGGACAGCAGGCGAAGTTGGCTCCGATAGCAGGGGGCTGGGCACCCCTGCATCCACATATAGCCACCGCTCGCGGAACCCAGCCGCGGGCAGAGGGAGCTTGAAGTCAATCCCAGAGGCCGCTGTCTCAGACGCGGCAATGAAGCTCACGCACGCCCAACATTGGGTAGGGTCGACAAGGCGCAGCGAGAAGAAGTGGCGCAGCAAGGCAACCGAAGGAAGGATGCCCATCATAGCCTCGCAAACAAAGGCGAAACCGAAAGGAGGGTGATGGATTCAGGACCCAGATGCATCATGTGGATCTGATAGTGGGAAAGCACGACATTGAAGAAATCAGAAAAGGGAGGAATGAGACCCGCCCACAGGGCGTCGGCAAAATACGGGACCTCGGTGACTATCCTGTCGATGGAGAAGTGGGAAGCGGGCCAGGCCATCGTCCTCCCGCATTCATTGAAGACAGTGGCCAGAGCCGAGTTGACCTTGCCCAAGCCCTCAGCGGGGGCCGCCAACGGCGGCGGGCAAGGCGGAGGCACGGGTTTCTTCCCCCTTCCCTTCTTCGTCGGGGCCATGGTGATGGGAAGGGGGGGGGAGGTTCGAGATTGGGTTGAAAACAGAAGCTGGAGTTCGAGTCCGCCTAGCATGGCAAAACAGAAGCAACAGAAAGGGGAGCGGCTGTGTACGACTACGAGTCCGCCTAGCATGGCGCAAAATAAGGGGGGCGTGGGGGAACAATGCCGCCCACGTCCAACCAACCGCCACGCGGCGCCCAAGGCCTTAGGTTGTTAGGGCCCACGGCGCTTCGCTCTTGCCCTTCCGCCTCCCTGCATGGCCAAGTCCGGGCGCGCCTTGGGCCCGGGGGCTACTGTCGGTGTTCTGGGAACGGGGGTCCCCAGACTTGCCTGCCTGCGGCCTGCGACGTGGCTCAAAGGGGGGCCCAACATGGCCCATCTTCATCAACACAGACCCAAGACCCTCGCGAGGGGCCAAGCCTCGCGGGGCGGACGACACGGAGCTTCCTCAGGCACGGCCTCATCAGGCTGGCTCGCAAGGAGGCGGAGAAATCAAGGCGGGGTACCTCACGAGGTGCCTGTGACGCAAGCCATGACGACCAAAGGCGCCAGGCGGGCGCCAGCCGCGCGGTGTCCTCCTTTCCCCTTTGGTGCAAAGGGGGCAAGCGCAGCCGCGGAGTACCGAGGCATCAGGCAAAGGTTGCCATTTCAGTGTAACAAGACCAAGACCAGGAGGACTGCAAGATGGAGGTCATCATGGAGCCCAAGACGGCGTCACCACCAGAGCTTTGTGCAGGCGAAGACTACTTTTGTCAGGATAGCTGGTACTAGCTGCCCCCCTTCAAATTAGCCCGCCATTGTTGGCTCCCTTCCCGCTCGATATTTGGGAAGAGGACCAGGGCCTCTATAAATAGGACTAGCCACCATAGTAGGAAAAAGGGGGGATCGGACCCAGAGATACACACAAGTCCGGAAGCACAAGAACACCTCAACCTCACGAGGTTGTTCTTCCCTTGTACTATCCATCATCAGCCCCAGAGGCAATCAACCACACCACACACTGGAGTAGGGTATTACACCACAACGGTGGCCCGAACCAGTATAAACCCTGTGTCTCTTGTGTTGTTCTTTCCATAGCTTAGATCTTAGCGAGGCGGAGGGGTGCAGGTAGGTAGAAGGCGAAATCTCCGTGCACACCCCAGTGTTCGAACCTCAAGGGTCTGCCGGAACCCGAAATCCAACAGTCTCCTACGCCTTGATCCATCAAGGGGAGAAGGAGAGGTTGGGGAAGACTCCATCCAGCAGCAGCACAACGGCGTGGTGGTGGTGGAGGAGCGCGGGACAGGGGTAGGGCTGCGCCAACAGGGAGAGCAAATCACATATGTTGGGCAGCCCCAAACCTCAAGTATATATAGGAGGAGGAGAGGGGCTCCGCCCCCACCTAGGGTTCCCTCCCTAGGGGTGGCGGAAGCCCCCAGATCCCATCTGGGAGGCGGCCAATGGGGAGAGAGCGGGGGCGCACCTAGGGTGGGCCTTAGGGCCCATCTGCACCTAAGGTTTGCCCCCTCTACTCTTGAGGACGCCTTGGTCCTTGGTGGGAGGCTCCCCAGCCCACATAGGGGCTGGTCCTTTCCCACTTATGGCCCACGCAAGCCTCCGGGGCTGGTGGCCCCTCCTGGTGGACCCCCGGACCCCTCCGGTGGTCCCGGTACACTACCGGTGATGCCCGGAACACTTCCGGTGGCCAAAACAATACGTCCTATATATCAATCTTTACCTCCGGACCATTCCGGAACTCCTCGTGACGTCCGGGATCTGATCTGGGACTCCGAACAACATTCAGTAACCGCGTACATACTTTCCCTATAACCCTAGCGTCATCGAACCTTAAGTGTGTAGACCCTACGGGTTCGTGAGTCATGCAGACATGGCCGAGACAACTCTCCGGTCAATAACCAACAGAGGGATCTGGATACCCATGTTGTCTCCCACATGCTCCACGATGATCTCATCAGATGAACCACGATGTCAAGGACTTAATCAATCCCGTATACAATTCCCTTTGTCTAGCGGTACGCTACTTGCCCGAGATTCGATTGTCGGTATCCCAATACCTTGTTCAATCTCGTTACCGACAAGTCTCTTTACTCATTCCGTAACACATCATCCCGTGATCAACTCCTTGATCACATTGTGCACATTATGATGATGTCCTATCGAGTGGGCCCAGAGATACCTCTCCGTTTACACGGAGTGACAAATGCCAGTCTCGATTCGTGCCAACCCAACAGATACTTTCAGAGATACCTGTAGTGTACCTTTATAGCCACCGAGTTATGTTGTGACGTTGGGCACACCCAAAGCATTCCTATGGTATCCGGGAGTTGCACAATCTCATGGTCTAAGGAAATTATACTTGACATTAGAAAAGCTTTAGCATACGAACTACACGATCTTTGTGTTAGGCTTAGGATTGGGTCTTGTCCATCACATCATTGTCCTAATGATGTGATCCCGTTATCAACGACATCCAATGTCCATGGTTAGGAAACTGTAACCATCTATTGATCAACGAGCTAGTCAACTAGAGGCTTACTAGGGACATGGTGTTGTCCATGTATCCACACATGTATCTGAGTTTCCTATCAATACAATTATAGCATGGATAATAAACGATTATCATGAACAAGGAAATATAATAATAACCAATTTATTATTGCCTCTAGGGCATATTTCCAACAGTCTCCCACTTGCACTAGAGTCAATAATCTAGTTCACATCGCCATGTGATTAACACTCACAGAGTTCTGGGTTTGATCATGTTATGCTTGTGAGAGAGGTTGTAGTCAACGGGTCTTGCCATATTCAGATCCCTATGTATTTCACAAAACTTTATGTCATATCATAGATACTGCTACCATGTTCCACTTGGAGCTATTCCAAATTGTTACTCCATTATACATATCCGGTATCTCTACTCAGAGCTATCCGGATAGGTGTTAAGCTTGCATCGACGTAACTCTTTATGTCGAACTCTTTATCACCTCCATAACCGAGAAACATTTCCTTATTCCTCTAAGGACAATTTTGACAGCTATCTGGTGGTCCAGTCCTAGATCAGCTTTGTACCCTCTTGCCAGACATGTGGCAAGGCACACATCAGGTGCGGTACTCAGCATGGCATAGCGTATAGAGCCTATGACAAGAGCATAGGGGACGACCTTCGTCCTTCCTCTTTCTTCTACCGTGGTCAAGCTTTGAGTCTTACTCAACTTCACACCTTACAACTCAGGTAAGAACCCCTTCTTTGACTGATCTATTTTGAACTCCTTCAAAAACATGTCAAGATGTGCGTTCTTTGAAAGTACCATCAGGCATCTTGATCTATCTCTATAGATCTTGATGCCCAATATGTAAGCAGCTTTATCCAGGTCTTCATTTGAAAAACACTCTTCAAACAACCGCTTATGCTTTCCATAAATTCTACATTATTTCTGATCAACAATATGTCATCCACATATACTTATCAGAAATGTTGTAGTGCTCCCACTCACTTTCTTGTAAATACAAGTTTCTAGCAAACATTGTATAAACCTAAAAGCTTTGATCACTCTATCAAAGCATATATTCCGATTCCGAGATGCTTGCTCTAGTCCATAGAAGGATTGCTGGAGCCAGCATACCTTTTAGCATCCTTAGGATCGTCAAAACCTTTTATTGTATAACATACAACTTTTCTAACGAAAACTGGTAAGAAAACTTGTTTTGACATCCATCTGTAAGATTTCATAATCGAAAAAAACAGCTAATGCTAACATGATTCTGATGGACTTAAGCATCGCTACGGCTGAGAAATTCTCATCGTAGTCAACTCCTTGAACTTGTGAAAAGACTCTTTCCCACAAGTCGAGCTTCATAGACGGTAACATTACCACCCACGTCCGTCTTCTTCTTAAAGATCCATTTATCTCAATGGCTTGCCGATCATCGGGCAAGTCCACCAAAGTCCATACTTTGTTCTGATATATGGATCCTATCTCGGATTTCATGGCTTCTAACCATTTGTCGGAATACAGGCCCACCATCGCTTCTCCATAGCTCGTAGGTTCATTGTTGTCTAACAACATGATATCTAAGACAGGATTACCGTACCACTCAGGAGTAGTACATATCCTTGTCGACCCACGAGGTTCGATAGCAACTTGATCCGAAGCTTCATGATCACTATCATTAATTTCCTATTCAACAGACGTAGGCGCCACAGAAAACATCTTTTTGTGTTGCGTCACTCTCTGGTTGAAGTAAAGGTTCGACAACCTCATCAAGTTCTATCTTCCTCCCACTCAATTCTTTCAAGAGAAACTCCTTCTCGAGAAAGGACCCGTTCTTAGCGACAAACAATTTGCCCTCGGATCTGAGATAGAAGGTGTACCCAACTGTCACCTTTGGGTATCCTATGAAGATGTGTTTGTCCGCTTTGGGTTCGAGCTTCTCCGGCTGAAGCCTTAAGCATCGCAGCCCCAAACATTAAGAAGTGACAACTTTGGTTTCTTGCCAAACCAATGTTCACACGACGTCGTTTCAACGGACTTAAATGGTGTCCTATCTAAAGTGAATGCAGCTGTCTCTAACACATAACCTCAAAATGAAAACGGTAGATTGGTAAGAGACATCATAGATCGCACCATATCTCATAGGGTTCGATTACGACTTCCGGACACACCATTACCTTGTGGTGTTCCAGGTGGCTTCAACTGTGAAACAATTCCACAATGTCTTAAGTGATTGTCAAACTCATAACTCAAAAAATCCCCTTTTGATCAGATCGTAGGAACACGATCTTATTGTTATGATGATTCTCAACTTCACTCTGAAATCGCTTGAACTTTTCAAACGTTTCAGACTTGTGCTTCATTAAGTAGATCTACCCAAATCGTCAGTGAAGACGAGAAAATAGCGATATGCACTGCACGCTTCAATTCTCATTGGATCACATGCATCAGCATGCATGATTTCCAACAAGTCACTTGTCCGTTTCATTGTACCTGAAAAGGGAGTCTTAGTCATCCTGCCCATGAGGCATGGCTTGCATGTGTCAAGTGATTCAAAATCAAGTGACTCCAAACATCCATCGACATGGAGTTTCTTCATGCATCTTACGCCAATATGACCTAAGCGGCAGTGCCACGAGAAAGTGGTACTATCATTATTAACTCTAATCTTTTGGCGTGAACATGTGTATTACCATGACCGAGATTCAATGAACCATTCACATAGGGTGCATGACCATGATAGGTATCATTCATGTAAACAGAATAACCATTATTCTCTAACTTAAATGAATGACCGTATTGCAATGAACATGATCTAATCATATTCATGCTCAACATAGACACCTGATAAAATTTATCTAGGTTCAATACTAATCCCGAAGGCAGATGGAGCGTGCGATGGTGATCTCATCAACTTTGGAAACACTTCCAACACACATCGTCACCTCGCCCTTAGCCAATCTCCATTTAGTCCGTAGCTTTTACTTCAAGTCACCAATAATAGCAACTGAACCGGTATCCAATACCCATGTGCTACCAGGAGTATTAGTGAGGTACACATTAATAACACATATATACTTTGTTGAAGTTGCCAGCCTTCTTATCTACCATGCATTTGGGGTAATTCTACTACCAGTGACCGCTCCCCTTACAATAGAAGCACTCAATCTCGGGTTTGGGTTCAACCTTGGGTTCCTTCACTGGAGCGGCAACTGGTTTGCCATCCATGAAGTTTCCCTTCTAGCCCTTGCCCTTCTTGAAACCAGTGGTCTTGTTAAACCATCAACACTTGATGCTCCCTTTTGATTTCTACCTTTTGCGGTCTTAAGCACCGCGAACAGCTCCGGGATCAACTCCATCCCTTGCATGTCATAGTTCATCACGAAGATCTAGTAGCTTAGTGATTGTGGCTAGAGAACTCTATCAATCACTATTTTATCTGGAAGTTTAACTCCCACTTGATTTAAGTGATTGTAGCACCCAGACATTCTGAGCATATGCTCATTAGCTAAGCTATTCTCCTCCATCTTGTTGGCAAAAGAACTTGTCAGAGGTCTCACACCTCTCAACACGGGCATGAGCATGAAATCCCAATTTCAGCTCTTGGAACATCTCATATGTTCTATGGCATTCAAAACGTCATTGGAATCCCGATTCTAAGCTGTAAAGTATGGTGCACTAAACTATCAAGTAGTCATCAAGATGTGTCTGTCAGGTGTTCACAACATCCATAGACGACGTTGTAGGAGTTTGCACATCAAGAAGTGCATCAAAGACATAAGCCTTCTGTGTAGCAGTGAGGACACTCCTTGGACTACGGACCTAGTCCGCATCAGTGCTTACAATATCTTTCAACTTGGTCTTTCTCTAGGAACGTATTGAAACAGGGAGCTACAACGTGAGCTATTCATCTACAACATATTTGCAAAGACAATTTAGACTATGTTCATGGTAATTGAGTTCATTTAATGAACTTATTTAATGAACACCCACTCAGATAGACATCCCTCTAGTCATCTAAGTGAAACATGATCCGAGTCAACTAGGCCGTGTCCGATCATCACGTGAGACGGACTAGTAAACATCGGTGAACATCTTCATGTTGATCGTATCTTCTATACGACTCATGCTCGACCTTTCGGTCTTCCGTGTTCCGAGGCCATGTCTGTACATGCTAGGCTCGTCAAGTCAACCTAAGTGTTTTTGCTGTGTAAATCTGGCTTACACCCATTGTATTCGAACGTTAGAATCTATCACACCCGATCATCACGTGGTGCTTCGAAACAACGAACCTTCACAATGGTGCACAGTAAGGGGGAACACCTTTCTTGAAATTTTAGTGAGGGATCATCTTATTTAAGCTACCACCGTTCTAAGCAAATAAGATGTAAAACATGATAAACATCACATGCAATCAAATAGTGACATGATATGGCCAATATCATTTTGCTCCTTTTTGATCTCCATCTTCGGGGCTCCATGATCATCATTGTCACCGGCATGACACCAAGATCTCCATCATCATGATCTCCATCATCGTGTCTTGTTGAAGTTGTCTCATCATCTATTACTTCTACTACTATGGCTAACGCTTTAGCAATAAAGTAAAGTAATTACACGACGTTTATGTTGACACGTAGGTCATAAATAAATTAAGACAACTCCTATGGCTCCTGCCGGTTGTCATACTCATCGACATGCAAGTCGTGATTCCTATTACAAGAACATGATCAATCTCATACATCACATATATCATTCATCACATCCTTTTGGCCATATCACATCACAAGGCATAAGCTGCAAAAACAAGTTAGACGTCCTCTAATTGTTGTTGCAAGTTTTTTACGTGGCTGCTATAGGTTTCTAGCAAGAACGTTTCATACCTATGCGAAAACCACAATGTGATATGCCAATTTCTATTTACCCTTCATAAGGACCCTTTTCATCGAATCCGATCCGACTAAAGTGGGAGAGACAGACACCCGCTAGCCACCTTATGCAACTAGTGCATGTCAGTCGGTGGAACAAGTCTCATGTAAGAGTACATGTAAGGTTGGTCCGGGCCGCTTCATCCCATGATGCCGCCGAATCAAGATAAGACTAGTAACGGCAAGTAAATTGAGAAAATCGATACCCACAACAACTTGTGTTCTACTCGTGCATAGAAACTACGCATAGACCTAGCTCATGATGCCACTATTGGGGATCGTAGCAGAAATTCAAAATTTTCTACGCATCACCAAGATCAATCTATGGAGTAATCTAGCAACGAATGGAAGGAGAGTGCATCTACATAACCTTGTAGATCGCTAAGCGGAAGTGTTCAAGTGAACGGGGTTGATGGAGTCGTACTCGTCGTGATCCAAATCACCGATGATCCTAGTGCCGAACGGGCGGTACCTCCGTGTTCAACACATGTACAGCCCGGTGACGTCTCCTACGCCTTGATCCAGCAAGGGGAGAAGGAGAGGTTGGGGAAGACTCCATCCAGCAGCAGCACGATGGCGTGGTGGTGGTGGAGGAGCGCGGGACTCCAGCAGGGCTTCGCCAAGCACTACGAGAGACGAGGAGGGAGAGGGGTAGGGCTGCGCCAACAGGGAGAGCAAATCACATATGTTGGGCAGCCCCAAACCTCAAGTATATATAGGGGGAGGGGAGGGGCTGCGCCCCCACCTAGGGTTCCCTCCCTAGGGGTGGCGGCAGCCCCCAGATCCCATCTGGGAGGCAGCCAAGGGGGAGAGAGAGGGGGGCGCACCTAGGGTGGGCCTTAGGGCCCATCTGCGCCTAGGGTTTGCCCCCTCTCTTCTTCAGGACGCCTTGGGCCTTGGTGGGAGGCGCCCCAGACACATAGGGGATGTTCCCTTCCCACTTATGGCCCACGCAAGCCTCCGGGTCTGGTGGCCCCTCCCGGTGGACCCCCGGACCCCTCCGGTGGTCCCGGTACACTACCGGTGATGCCCGGAACACTTCCGGTGGCCAAAACCATACTTCCTATATATCAATCTTTACCTCCGGACCATTCCAGAACTCCTCGTGACGTCCGGGATCTCATCCGGGACTCCAAACAACATTCGGTAACCACGTACATACTTTCCCTATAACCCTAGCGTCATCGAACCTTAAGTGTGTAGACCCTACGGGTTCGTGAGTCATGCAGACATGGCCGAGACAAATCTCCGGTCAATAACCAACAGCGGGATCTGGATACCCATGTTGGCTCCCACATGCTCCACGATGATCTCATCGGATGAACCACAATGTCAAGGACTTAATCAATCCCGTATACAATTCCCTTTGTCTAGCGGTACGATACTTGCCCGAGATTCGATCGTCGGTATCCCGATACCTTGTTCAATCTTGTTACCGACAAGTCTCTTTACTCTTTCCGTAACACATCATCCCGTGATCAACTCCTTGATCACATTGTGCACATTATGATGATGTCCTACCGAGTGGGCCCAGAGATACCTCTCCGTTTACCCGGAGTGACAAATCCCAGTCTCGATTCGTGCCAACCCAATAGGCACTTTCGGAGATACCTGTAGTGTACCTTTATAGCCACCCAGTTACGTTGTGACGTTTGGCACACCCAAAGCATTCCTACGGTATCCGGGAGTTGCACAATCTCATGGTCTAAGGAAATGATACTTGACATTAGAAAAGCTTTAGCATACGAACTACACGATCTTTGTGCTAGGCTTAGGATTGGGTCTTGTCCATCACATCATTCTCCTAATGATGTGATCCCGTTATCAACGACATCCAATGTCCATGGTTAGGAAACCGTAACCATCTATTGATCAACGAGCTAGTCAACTAGAGGCTTACTAGGGACATGGTGTTGTCTATGTATCCACACATGTATCTGAGTTTCCTATCAATACCATTATAGCATGGATAATAAACGATTATCATGAACAAGGAAATATAATAATAACCAATTTATTATTGCCTCTAGGGCATATTTCCAACATGTTTTCCGTAATGAAAATTGGAAGGGGGGAGCCCTGCTTTGATTAAAAAAACTACTACCTCCGTCCTGGTTTACTAGTCCCAATCGTATTTTGGGTCAAAGTTATTTTGTTATACCCAAAAAAAGGACCGGAGGGAGTGATTGCTCTGACACGGACGCGACCGCTCATAGTGCAGGCATGGAACCGGCGCACCGGCCAAGAGGGCCCCACTCGCTGCGGCCCGGTTGAATATGCCTCCTCACCGCATGCAACCGGCTTCAGACCGCCCCACCTACCTCCATTGAATCCGCACGTGTGCCGGCAACACATACTTCCACGAGCCGGCCGGCATTTTAGAACACAAAAATGACCAAAATATAATTAATTACGCATGGTCTTGAGTTGTTGTGCTCGCACTGGTAGTAGGAACTAGAGGTTTTTCATTATTTATAACTCTCCTCACATTTGTTTTGGCTTTGAAGTGAATCATGGTTGTGGACATTACCTATTAATGTGCAGATATCTCTGAACATGAGTTTGATGTGGAAGTAAACTTGGAATGTTGGGCTTGCGTGTGAACTATACCATGTCCCATGCTTCGTCTGTTATTGTTTGGAAAGTAATTGTTGTTATTACATGACCCGAAAAAATTTATTTTTTCCCACACCAGTAGATGCACGGACATCACAACAGGCATGCTGACTAGATAAACATTTGAACCTACCTATTATGAAGGAAAATTTGTATTGACAACAGTTCTAGATAGTAGGAGATGCCTAGACCGCTCTGCCTCCGCTAGCTTCTTTCTGGATTCTTCCATCTCTTCTTTGGCTTGGGTGAAGAGAGCATCTGATTGCTCTTCTCGTTTCTTCAGGAACTCAGCTACATTCACAAGGGCTGCTGCATACTTTCTTTCAGCCTTTACTATAGCCACGAGGACACGAATAGTTGACGGCTCCACCTGGCTTGCGTGTAATCCAACATCATCTGGGAATTTTCACCTTGTGTCTAATCCAGCATCATTAGGGAACACGCACCTTGTGTTTAATCCAGCCTCATTTTGGAAACATGATCTCGAGGTTGAACATACTTCCCTCCTCGCAGGAACTGCATCCTGACATGAAGTTACTTGTTTTTTAGATCAATACTCAGAGCAACCCAGATTCATTTAGTTTAAGCTAGATAAAAAGGACTCAGAGAAGGGAAATCAAAAGGAAAAATATAAAAATAGACTACAAGGTGACAATACCCACTTCCTACATCAAGAAAAAAACGAAAGCATTAGGACAATTAAGACTCTTCTTATTACACATCGAAGAACACGAGGCTAAGAGAAACAGAAACTACAACATATAGACATCGAAGAACATGAGGATAAACGAAAGTAATTGAAAGGGTGTACTTACCAAAGCTCGTTTACAGGTTCAGTGCAGCTCCTCTTTAACTTGCCATGCTCCTTGAAGATGTCCCCAATATCCCGTGTTTGCTCTTCATTGCTCTTCTGCATGTTTGAACTCATGGTTTTAAAATCTCAACATGGCAAGAAAAATATACTAGTAATACTCATGCATCTTGTGGGCAACATTAAAGCACTCGTCTTCCATGTTAGAGCATCTCCAATAGAAGCGCAACGCGCGTCGCTTTAAAAAAGCATTTACAACGCTGGAATAGCCAGTTTTTTCTGGCCCGAAGTGCTGAAATCGAGAAGTAGAGATACATACTAGAGACTAGAGAGTAGAGGCATAGATAGTTCTCATTATAGATATAGCATAGATAGATAAAAAAATAGATTGTTCAACTACTCCTCGTCGTCCGACTCCTCCTCGATGATGTCCTCCTCCGACGTCTCATTGTATGCGTGAAAATACCGATCGTCGTCAGATTCCCAGGGTGACGCTGCTCCTAGCCTCATGTTGAATTGAGCGGCCGCTTTTCGCGTACGCTTCTCCTCGTGATAGGTAGCTCGCTCCGCCCTCATCTTCTCCCTCTCTGCCATCCTTTGCGTGTAGAACTCACGCTCGTTGATGATCTCCTGTGGGAAGCGTTGGCGGCACAACGCCATGGCTTCCTCGTCCATCTCGGCAATGCCGAGACAGTGCTCCCGCCACTGGTTGTCGCAATGATCCTCGTCGGTGATAAGTCATGGCAGAGGCGCAAGCTCCTACGCCTGCTCCCACGTTGGCATGTTGGGGAAGTTCAATGTTCAATGAGGCCAGCGGAGGCGCCATGCCGTCGTGTCGTACATGCGGGCCGCCTCGTGGGCGGTGTCGAAATTGCTGAGGCTGGGGCGCATCCCGTGGAACTGGATCTCGGTGGAGATGCCGCCGGAGGGGCGTGCGCAGACGCCACGGTATCCCCAGGTTTCCCTGCGACGCGATGGCATGGTGGCGCGGCGGTGGCAAGGCAAGAAAGAGTGGGGAGAGAGCGGTGGCGAGGCGCAGAGCGGGGGGAGAGCGGTGGCGAGGCACAAGGCAGGGAGAGAGCGGTGGCGAGAAACAGAGCAGGGAGAGCGGTGGCAAGGCATAGACCGGTGGGAGGGCATTGGATTTCATAGAGCGCGCCATACGCCGCGTGCCAAAACTAGCGCGCACCCGACCACTTTTTCCCGCGCGCGCGATCCTTTCCCGACGTCCCTGCTATCTCTACTCTCTTCTCTACTATTATATTTATTTTATATTTAATATTTATCTCTACTTCTCTACTCTTTAAAAAAACAAAGTTGATGATGATGGTGTGCCTGCCATACTGCAAGATAGGTCGTCTGATTTATATCCGACGGATAGGGAGAAAACTATGGCAATTTTGTAGAAAGATACCCAAACCCTCTCCAGATTTGCAAATAAGGCCTTCCCTCGTTCGTCCTTTTCTCCCACAAGATAAAATACTCATACAAATGCATCTTGATGTTCCATGCAACGCATGGGCATCTTGCTAGTTCTAAAAAACATTCCATCATTTGCCACACTACTGGTTGTAGACGAAGAACCTACCCAAGCACAGCGCGATATAGGAGCGATGCACAATTACAAGTTGATATTCTGTTGGACAATGGAGGCTATAACCAATTACTTTTACGGGAACAATAGCAACCAGGAAATTTGAAGGGTAGGTATGAACAAAATTGGAACTGCACATGTACTGTTAAGAGATTCATTACCCACATTACCAATCGAGGAGGAGTACGATGGTCGCAGCGGCCATTGTATATCATGGTAGGCGACAGGAGTTAGTTCATTGTCCATGATGGTGGTGCTTCTGCGCTTGGAGTCATCTTCTGAGAAGCAGATCCGAGACCTTGGAAGACGGTGCCGGGGAAGAGGCTCTGTGTATGACTACGACGGTGGACCGGCTCCAGTGTGGCGCACGAGTTCGTCGATGAGGCAGATGCCATGGAGAAGTGTGCCGATGTAGAAGGGGAGGAGCACGATGGCGCTGATGTAGGAGGGGAGGAGCACGAAGGCTGTGGTGCCGTGGAGAAGTCTATTTTGTGATGGGGATAGAAAATGGGGAGTATTCAAGTGTACTACTCCGGGGAGGAGCACAAAGGCTGTGGTGCCGTGGAGAAGTCTATTTTGTGATGGGGATAGAAAATGGGGAATATTCAGTTGTACTACTCTGGGTGCCGGAGTGGGGTTGGCTGGGTAGGGTGAACCTGAAGTTACCAAAACAACCCCTACCAAGCATCATCCGTAGGCCTGTACCGAAGGCTATGATGGTAACTTCGCACTGCTCGAATCAGGGTCGCGGGAGATTTTCCCGCCGACCTCAAAATTTTGTGACACTAAACTCCCCATGTGGCGTGTTGGGTTATTGGGCTAAGGAACTAGCGAGTAGTACTAGTAGTTAGTAGTACTAGTAATTACTAGTAGTCCCTCCGTTTTTATTAACTCTGCATATTATGTTTGACCGAAGTCAAACTTCCTAAAGTTTGACCAAGTTTATGGAAAAATATGAACATTTACCATAACAAATATGTATGATGTGGAAGTACATTCAATAATGAATCTAATGGTATTTATTTGTTATTGTATATGTTAATATTTTTTGTTTTAAACTTTCTAAGAGTTTACAAAACTTGACTTTGACCAATGCTAATACGCAGACTTAAATAAAAATGGAGGGAGTACACATTTTTTCTTAGTTTGTAGTGAATTAATCATTTGTTGTAATTGTGAAATAAATATATTAGGCTACTGACTTCGAATGTAATGGTCTATACAATTCAATAGTTACAATCATTGTTGAATTCCAAGATGTATAAAAGGTCTATAGTACTTCACAATATGCTCAAACTCACATAATCCTAGTCAAATGAGAATCTAAATACATTTCATAGTTATTACTTTGTAGGATGCAACAAAACCAACCATAACTCTACATCATCCATTATAAAAGCAACATTTTGAACACATCCCAACATGTGAATGAAACATGTAGAGAGAGCTTGCGAAGATGGAGCAGATAGGGTGGGAAAGATTGTATGTATGTGTGCGAGAGAGTAGGAGACAAACCTAACGAGAGAGAGAGAGAGAGAGAGAGGAAGAAGTTAGGTCTGTGAGAAAGATGGAGACATGTAATATACATGAGATGCGTGTGCATCCAGATTCTGTACAAGTGGAAGGAGAAGAGACAACAAGTTTGATGAATGAGCTAGAAAAACACGAACGAGAGGGGAAGGATCTCATGGTTTGAGCGATTGATAATTTTGTGCGGGGGAGAGAGGGATTGGTAATTTTGTGCGGGAGAGAGGGGGGAGGAGTCAGTCAGCCGTCGTCACAGCATCCTGCTTCCAAATGGACCCGCATTCTCTAGTGCAGTGTGGTCGCTGTCTTCGATCTCCTTGATGCTCTCTTTGAAGATTGAGGTGGTGTGTATGCTGGACTGCAGAGAAGCACAAACGAGAGTGGTCGCCATATAACCTTGGATGGGGATGAATTGTGTGCTTGGGGGAGGGGGAGTGTGTGTGCGGTGTGTGTGTGTGTGTGTGTGTGTGTGTGTGTGTGTCAGATATTGAGAGAAATCAAACCTATGGAGAGAAATGTGTGTGTATGTGACAGAAAGCTACATGCTAAATAGGGTTTTCATGAAGAGATTGTGCGTGTGAGATAGAGAGTGATGTGCGGGCCTTGAGGTGGGCAAGGGCCGGATGAGGGTGTCAAAATGTGTGCGTTGATGCATGTGTTACATGCGATCGTGCAAGGGATGGACGAATCGAGAGAGATGGTTGTTGTGTTACGGATGCTCCTCTCTCTCTATCTCTCTCTCCCTCTCTCTCTCTTTCTTTCTCTCTCTCTCTCTCTCTCTCTTGCACACACAAGTACAAACAGAAGACCGTTCTCTCATGTATACACAACGTAACGGCATCTCTCTATGTCTCACTCATGCATGATCATTTGCATCTTCACACCTCTTTATGTCTATATCACACGCACACCGTCTCCACATTGCCCTTCCGCCACAACACACATATGGACACATACACATGTCCTCTCTCAGTCACGCACACAAAATTAGTATTGAAAAAAAACTAGGGTGCACCTAAAATGTCCAAATCCAAATAACCACGAACTGAAGCTAAATTCAAATATATGAAAATATTACAACATGAAGAATTTTTCCAGGAAAAAAAGTTGAGTGATATTCGGGGATTGTTTTCACACACACAAAAAGGTTCGGTGGATGTCCTTCGAGCGTGACACGGTGACACACCGTTCGATCGACCGCGCGGCCGCGGTTCACGTGCTTGCACAGGATTCCGTATCGTGGCTGTGGTAACTAATATAAGCGCTGCCCTAGTCTAATGTTTACGTGTACTACTATAGTTTTTTAAGTTTGACCAACCCTATATAAAACTAAACTAAGCTCCCATACGCGCACTCATCAATATGCCGCCGCCATTGTGCATGCCTGCGCCCGCCTGCTCCGGCCAACCATTTCTCGCCCATCACTACTGTGTCGCCACCATCCCTATGCCATGAAGCCGAAGGCTCGCCCGCTCATGTCGTCTGCAATCCCTCCTCGCGATGCCGCCGCGCTGCCAAGCACGCGAGCAGCTGGTGGAGCCGTGCATATGCACGCAACGTACGAAGAGGAGGATGAGCGCGTGCTCCCGCACACCAGAGAGGAGGAGCTAGAATTTCATTGTCGTCTCCGCCCGCGCGGAGGAGGCGAGCATGGTGGCTCTCATAGCGGAAGCCGGTCGCGCTCGCGGCGAGCCCGCAAACCGGGTGCGGACACAGAATCTACCTTCGAGACCTTGAAGGCCACATGGATCCTACAATCTGAAGGAGCAATTTGGGTCAGTCGACACTTGTGAGCCGTTGGATGCAACATGGATGGCCAGAAGGGCTTCTTCAACCTCCAAAATAGATGCACTGTTCATCTTCTCTCTCAGGCATCGAGCTGCCAGCCCGCCACACGCCTAACCGCCTGGCATCATCGGCCAGCCCTCCCCTGAACTGCCTGCAACCGCCATGCTCCCCACCCCCGCCATCCGTTTAACCCCGGACATGATCCATTTTTCCAGTGAACTGCATTCCACACCCAATACTCATAGGATAGATCATAGGCACCCTGCCACCCTAATATAAATACTGGGTTAGCTTCTCTGCCATCTTGTTCCTTCACTCCGTCGAACTTCTTTCACAAATTGGCTGACCCAAATTAAACTACTAGTACGAACGTATTAAGTACAATAGGAACATGAAGATATGAGCAGTAGTACCTACTATGAGAAGAACAGTAGGAAGACATACTAGTACTACTGTACATACTAAAGAGTTCAAACAACGAGAAAGAACATAAATATTGTTCTGCTGGGGGCTCAGCACGACACATCCCTGAAATAAAACTAAGCAACTAGTCCGCTTGACACTGCAGTAGAACCAGCACGAGTGACGACACTGCCACCTTACTCGGAGTCTGAGTCCACGTCCTCGACTTCGTCCTCGTCCCTCTTCCTCTTCCTCTTCGTTGTCACTTCTTTGCGTGAACTGGACACTGGGCTTTGCTTCTACATCCAACCCTTGTAGATATTTAAACAAAGGTAGGCATCCATTGCTGCGTACAGGCTGTGATCTTCATCTATTATCTTCGACTCCCATGCATGATGATACTTGTGGTGAGGTTTCTTCTGTTGAGCATACGAAGGATCAATCATGGCTGCTGCCAGGGTCAGCATTGAAGGCTGAGAGGAGGGCACCAGGCTTGCCTTCTGGAGAACGAAGGGCTGGCCTACAACGAGGCCTATCCGACACAGGAACATCCTGTCATTACTAAAGTCTACAGTAACAAATTTCACTCTTTCGTCCTTGAGGAAGTTCTTAAAATCCTGGCACTCAACATCAGCATGGCATATGTGGTATACCAAACACAAGTTATGTACGCAAACCTAGATCACGGCGGGCTTCTTCTTCTCTTCCTCCTTTAGAATCTTCTTGCTTTCCAGGACTGTGGTGTACTCAACATCTAGCCCAGTGACCCACTCATCCTTTAAACTATTGAACATGTGTAGGAAGCGAGCAAGGCATGCTTTCACCATCGCGGATCTACGGGTGTAGATGACGATGAAATCATCGCCGGTGATGGCTCTAACCTGGTACTCGTCGGTGATCACGGAGATTTGGGAGGCCATGGATTTTGGAGGTGTGTTAGGAGAAGTTGAACTTGTGTAATGTGAAAGGATGGGACGACTGGGAGCGAACTGTTGTAAGGTAGAAGATGGGGACGAGTAGGGTGTGCGAACGGCATGGGGTTGTTGGCTTGACGGTGGATAAATGGCTGCATGACCTCAAAGAGTTATCGAGTACTATGCCGGACCCACTAGATGTCATGTCTACTAGACCCATATCATAGGCCTGATGTTATAGCTTCTGCTTGTTCGCACGCCATGCCTGCGTGTGGATGTAAATTCACTTAATTCCGTCAACCGTCGCACCTCCCATGACCTTTCCCTCCCTCGTGTGGTCGATCCATTTGAGACTTCGGTCGTCTATAAATGAGAAATTTTTTTGCCTACTTCGCATGCATGATACTCCCTCTGGTCCTTTTTACTCCGCGTAAGATTTTTGTCAAGTCAAAGTTTCCAAAGTTTTTGACCAAATTTATACTAAAAATATCAATATCTACAATACCAAATATATATATATTATGAAACTACATTTTATAATGAGTATAAAAATGTTGATTTGACATTGTGAATGTTGATATATTTTTCTATAAGTTTGGTCAAAGTAGAGGTACATTGACTTCAGACAAAACTTATATGCACAATGCAGACTAGTTCCTCCGTCCAGATGCGTGCCATGTCCTATTTAGTCATCACAACAAGGTTAGCTATTAGAGTACTACTACCTCCCTTCTATTTTGAAGGGCTCGATTCAAGAATTTTACCTACTCTTACCAAGATAGAGGCGGTGGAATAGTTTTTGTTGTGGTTTCTAGAGTCTGGACTCCATCTTCAGGAACCTTTGTGGACGTCGGCAAGAATGCAAGGAGATGAACTACAAAGAAATTGAGGCTGGAATTAGTAGTTCTGCATTTTATACAGTGGCGGAGGTGGGTAAATATCTGCTACCTCCGGTGGCAAGGCCATGTCTCTATGCAGACACATCTCAACCGTTGGTTCCAAGTAGATCGAACGGCTCACGTTGTCCAGAGGCAGACACACCATCACCACCAACTGAGATTTTTATAGGAGTGTTCATGCATGCATGTGATGTAATTAATGCATCGGTTTACACAATTTTTTGAGAAAAACGAGAGTACTAATTAAGCACTTTTGCAAACTACGGAATTAATTCCACCATTCATCATCTACCTTGTTTGAAGAGATCTTCAAATTAAGCCCTATAAACTGGAAAGGAGGGAGTACCACATTACCACCACTATGGCCAGCCTTAAACATCGCATGCAATAATTTAGTGCACCTTGAATTTTGAACGCCTGCTTGACTCTCCTTCTCCATCCAACAGTCCCACCACTCCACCCCATGTAGAAAAAATCTACATGCATGACTCTCCTCCCCCCGTGCTCGTCCAATACATTATGCCCACGTAGTTGCTTTAGTTACTTAACTGTAGGTGCATTGGGTCATTGACATGTGGGCCCAACAGGCATCTGGCCCACATGTCAGTGATGCAACTGGACCTGCAGTTAAGTCAGTGAAGCTCAGTCCATATCTTACGTAGGTGTGCCATTGCTCGCTATAAATATTGTGCCTCCCACGGCATTCGGAAGAACACTCACGTTCATCGCTATCTCCTCTCCCTCCCTCTCATGTCGACCACCATGGCATCACCCCTCCCAAGCCCTAGGCGCCCCTCCCTACACTGCACGGACGGTCATGCGTTGTCGTTCTGTTCCTCGCCACCACTAGTCGAGGAGGACGCGTCAGTGTTCTGCTCCTCGCCGCGACGCGTCGAGGTGGACGCGTCAGTGTTCCCAATCTCGCCAGCACGCACATCGGAGGACGCGTCGGCTCTCCGCTACGAGGAGAACGCCCCGCCGCCCACCGAGCCCCCAGCCTTCAGGAGCTTTGGAAAGAAAGGGTTGTCGCCTTGTGTGAGGCTTTTCCTCCGGCAGAGCGCGCCAAAATAGAGGCGGAGAAGAAGGCTGAGTAAGAGAAGCGCGCCACGGGGGCAAGCTGCCTGGCAGGCCTATGTCGCGTCCGAGAGAGTCAGGCAATTGGCTCTTTGGCAGAAGGCTCGTGTGAGGCTCGTGAGTTTAGTGGAGGACTCCCATGCCAAAGCCCTGAGTGTTGTCGGGCCCAAGCGCCTCATCTATGATTGGCGGTACATGGACCGGGTGCACGCTTCAAGCAAGGAGGATTACCTGTTGGTGCCGGATCACCACACCGGAGAGATCGGGCTCGCCCGCCGGCAGGCCGCCAATCAGCACCTCGCGAGTTGCGAGGCTGAGGAAGAGGTGTTTTGTCGGCGCGCTGGGAAACTGCCGCACACCAGGGAACTCGTGGCGCGCCGCAAGCGCTCCTGCATGTGTCGTGGCTAGTTTCGTAAGGCAATCTCACTAGTTTTGGGACGCAAATGATAAATCCCAAACATTTGGGAATTATTAGCGTCCTTAATTAAGTAGGTAAAAGGAAAGGTTTGGAAACCTTGTGTATCCGTACGCATTTTGTAAGTACGTGCATATAGCACAGACTTTACTGTATACTATCGCACTACACGTGTCTCTCTATATATGCTTGCAGACTGTGCTACTCCCTCCGTCCAGGTGAATAAGTCATCTTTGGTTGTGCACCGTGACCAAGAAGGAGGGAAGACTTATACACCTAGACGGAGGGAGTACTACTATTACTTATGTACATGCAAATGCATGTTTTAACATTACCATGCGGTTTTTGTAAAAGTAGAAAAACAACACTAGTCAAGCTTGTGAAACGATTCAATGCAAAACAAATGCAAAAATGCCCGTTTGATTGTTTACTTTTCGCTTCCTTCTCTGTGGTTATTTCTCTATCATACTTTGTATGGAGTATCTCACTGGTCGAGAAGGCATGCAAATTCCAAAACCGCTTCCTACACTCTGTATCGAATTTTTTGCCTAACAAGTTGTGCCGTGCAATTGGAATTCCAACTTGAGTACTACTACTAGGAGTACCAGGGCCGAGTTCTTTTAGGGTTCTAGATTAGTACTCCCCCCTACTAATACCTCTGTCCCATAACTACTACCTCCGTCCCATAACTACTACCTCCGTCCTAGTTTATTGGTCCCCGTTGTAATCTGTGTCAAATTTTGACCATAAATTTAAATAATGAAATGTTTGTGCATGTCACATGCACTAACATTTTATCAGTTAGATCTTTGGTGAAAATTTAGCACAAATTACAATGGTGACGAATAAACTACGACAGAGGTACTAGTAGTTTAGAAGCCCAAATAAATGAGTGAGGCACCTTAATGTAACACTCCACTATGACTAGTCTTATGGGAAAAGCCGGGGAACATACGGCTTATTTTTTATGCCGCCAAAAGAATTGGCCCTAGGAGTAGTAGCTAGGGATCGAGTGTGCGAGATGAACCGGATAAAGTAAATGCACATAGATGAAATGCAAAAAAGACGCAGGGATGTGATGGTTACTTGTCCATTTATTTTACCAGGGCACATATTACTGGGAGTGGTGGGGTTTTGTGATATGACGGCTTTACTACCGCGCCACGAGCGGGGTGAGACTCCCGTGCAGCACCGCCTTCTATGCTAGTACTACATCGGTCATGGTTTATTAGTCCCCCATTGAATTTGACTGAAGATTTAACTAAGAAAATGTTAGTGAATGTCAACAAAAACTATATCATTGGATTTGTATTTGAACATAGTTTTCAATGATATAATTTTAGGTGACATGCATGAGCATTTATCGTACTATATATAATGTCAGTTAATTTTTTGGTCGTACTAATATATAGTAAGGTGCCCGTGCATTGCACGGAACAGTGAAATGCATTGATCGGGGAGTTGTTTATTTTGACAAAGGATGTGGGGGTCATTTCATGTGTAACGGGTATCGATAGGTTTCTTCGGATATTATTTCATCTCTAGAGCTCACAAACATCCGAGGAAATAGATAAAAAGGTATCTTTTCCAAACAAAAGCGTTCAACTGTTCAACCTGCATCCAAAACTTGTGAAGAAATAACACTTATATTGTGCTTTGCAAGAAATGAGTTTAAGAATTAGTTTTTGAGTATCGATTGTTATACATGTTGGCTACAGATGTCATCATCACCTGTCCACTTCCCGTAGCACATATTCACTTCTCCATATTTGTCTGCACATAATCGTCCAATCTTCCATCCCGGCTAAGGTGCCTCCCCATCTTCCGAAACCTAAGCCCTAACAATGGCAGAACCAAGCAGCGTCCGCCGAAAGAGTGGCTGGAATTCACTCCCCACAGAGGTAATCAAGCTCATTGTTTCGCGTGCGGACAATCCCAGTACCATGCCGCTCGCCGCGTGCTCGTCGAGGCTGTACCGTTTACTCAAAGCCCTTAGGCCAGAGCTTTTTAAGCTAGCTCCTTGCTTGCTGATGCCGCCTGATCTTCAAAAATAGCGTGTCATGTAGCATAACGATCGTAGGGTGGCGAGCATCAACCCCCTTGACTGCGATCCGACCCTTTCACCCTCAAATAAATTAACGGTAAGTACTGGGTCGGCATGAACACGTCTTGGATGGTGCTCGTTGACGGTCGCGGTAGATGGATGCTCGTGGAGGTCTACACCCAACGACTGATCCCCCTTCCTTCGATTAACACTGCACTACTTTGGCACCATGACCCAGAATACTCGGAATCTTACAGTAGTCAACATGATACCAAGTTTGATTTGTTCAAGGTTTTTATCAGCCAACTGCCCACAAGATCTACGAATTATAAAGACTCCAGCCTAATAGCGTTCTACAACTGCGGTCTCGCTGACAGGTCACTACGGTAAGTGGATAAATCTACACATCCATCGCAGGATCATACATCCTCCATGGTTCTCTGATGCCATTGAACACAAGGGCTTCATTTACGCTGTCGACTCCTTCTATGGCTGGACATATTGCTGACCTACTCCAGTCATCGCTACAAATGGCTGTTACAGCAATATGTTACTTTACTATGATATCATGATGGCTTGCTTATATTATTGTCAACATTTACTGAAAAATTATTCATGCTCATAACATGTTGTTCTTAAAATTGACTATATTAAGAGCCCTTTTTTAGTGGACTCCAACTTTATATGATGTTATAGGCCACCCGGTGTCCCTACCCTTCCTAATCCCAGAACCTTTCAAAGAAAAGTGGCATGGCAGTTGCAGTGGTTCCTAGCTCGATCAGACGACAACAAACGATTGATGATCATTCGCACATACCGGACGTGTTGTTTCGTGGAATACAATCAGAGTCACTGCAAGGTCTTTGAGCACAATCCCAACTTCTCTGGGCCTTCAGGAACTTTTATTTAGTTTGATGTGTACACTTGTTCTTTTTTGGTAGCCCTTTTGTAATGATGGCTGATATTTGGTTTGGACGAGAGAGCTGCGTCTTTTCTCTTCTAGCCTGCTTACTGCTTCTATTGCACCCCCAGCCCTGGTTGCTGCTGCTGCTATTTTCAATGTACAATCAGTAGTATATTTCGTCTGTTGGTTGAATAAATGTGTTGTTAGAACGACAAACACAATGTTCTGGAAGTCGTTGCACGATCCGATCCTTTATTGCCCCGTACCATACGTAGCGCATACTATTTTTGGTACGGAACACATTTTCCACTTGTCGATAACATGCAGCCCACCAATGAAGGCCCAATAGAGGAGCCCATAATTAACTGGAAGGGAAGCTCTCACATGAATCCACCCAGGTACATGCTCATGGCCCCCTAAACATAAATAAGTAAATAAAGCTAAATGCTCATGCACCAGTTCTTTAAATTCATGATTTAACAGGAGGATATTATTTCCTATGATAGTGTCGTTACATTCAGTCGATATTATTCTTAGGCAAAGATAGCAACCAGTCTTCTTTCTCCCACCATTTTCTTCCTACAAGCAGCAGACCCATGCAAATCGTAGTCAATGTCGTAAATAGTTCCGGTCCATTTTTATTTTCAATAAGAATGTCCAACCCAGCCCAGCACATTAGCAACAACACTTTATCCTCCGCCTTCGTGCGCTCGCCGCATCATCGCTGTCCGACCCTGTCAACATAGTGAATTGGGAGAGGATTGTAGTTGTGAGTATGACAGTACGGACCCACCAGGTCCACTCCCAAACACAAGAAAGCGCTTCTTTTACTACTCAGATGCACCCCTCATATTTTTACTCTAATCCACCATGCTGATATCTAGGACCCACATCATTTTCAAAATATAGTCAATTAACGATAGAATTGCACAACTTTTTTTGAGGATTTGTTCCGAGGAGCAGGCTATAAACTAGGTTGTGCGGTCTCTGTGGCCCGTATAAGAACATGACCAGCCGAGAAGTTTTTTCTTTGGGAAAATAGGCAGCCCACTACTTCTTTTTGAAGAACACCCAAGCTAGGCCTATTTGTTTTCTCCGACTTACTAGGCTGCAAATCTTTCAAGACGAGGAGGGATGCATTCCGGCCTGGCCAAAGAGTATGGTCAGTATCTATTACAAGTAATATCAAAGGGGATGGAAATTCCAAAAAAATATAGCAAATGGGAAATTAGTTTCTTTTTTTTGTTTTTGTTCTTCACTGATATTTTATATTTCATTGGATTTTAACATGACATAGTACTAATATATTTTTAAATTTATTGTAGTATGGCTACTAATTTTTGGATTAAGAATATTTGTTCCCAGCAAAAATTTGCGAATTTTTAAAATTTCGCACATTTTTAGTTCAATTTTTTAACCCTGGTACAGACCAGAAAATGTGCAGGAATTCTATAAATGGCAAATGGGATGCAATAAATTCCATATGAATTAGAAAATGAGAAAAAATTATAAAAATAATAACAAATGGGATGTACACGCCACAGGTTTCGAGGCTAACTTGTTTACGCATGCCTTTGTCAGTCAACACACGATTCTAGCAGTAGTGACTATTGGATGTCCATCCAACGGCTGACGTGCTTCTTCAATATGTGATCTTCCTACTCCAGCCGCCTAAACCAGCACCGGCGGGACTGCCCGCTCTCTCCTCTTGTCTCTGATGCCATGTAGACTTCACCGGCCCACCCTACTCCCTCCGCTGGCCTGGCCGCACGCAATCAATTGCCTCCTTATTACGCGAAAAAATGATTCCCCCCACTGACATCTGGGGCACACCGGTTCGGAGGCTGACCTGTGGGCCTACTAAGTTGACGCGTATGCAGGGCTTTGTCAACTTACTCAACAAACGATTCTAGCAGCAGTGACCGTTGGATTTGAATCGAACGGTCCTGCTGCTTCTCCAATCACTGCTCTTCTTGCATCAGCCGCCCAAACCAGCGTCGGCGAGACCGCCTGCTCCTGCCTCTAGTGGCCAACTATGCTGTCGCTGAGGCCTCACCGCCCCCTACTACTCCCACCGCTGGTCAGGCCAGGCGGCAACGACAACCTCACACCGAAGCCGAAACAGTGAACCCTCGTACTCTCCTCCGCGTGGGCATCCACTGCCACGTCTTCCCCGGCTCCGCGTCGTCCCTTCCTAGGCCTCACCGTCGTCCACCGCCTTGGTGCTCTCTGCACGGCATGGTCAATGTAGTCAAGGAATGACTTCCATCGGAAGAGTACTGTACGTGTAGAGGCTCAACACTGGGTCCACGGCCGCAGGAAGGAAGTGCCTCCTTATTATGCGCAAAATAATGATTCCTCCACCTGACAGCAGGGACCCACCGGACGGGCTACCGTATTTCTAGAAAAAACATTTCCCCCTGACGGCTGGGACCCACCAGCTACATCTTCGCATGCAAGGAAGTGCGTGACAGTCAGGACCCACCTGGTCGAAGCGTACGTAGCACTGTCATTCTGGTCGCGAACGTGTACGTGCATACGATCGGTTTGTCTATAGGCTCCGACGATGAACCGTGGTCGTGTAACGAAGGGCATGTGTTGAAGTATAGGCGCTCATGTGTCGTAGTAGAGGCACGCACCTAGCATGTACACGTATGTACAACCAGGGTGCAAGAAAGTAAATACGGCCACATACATACATACGGGCGGGGTCTCGAACGCTTACTCGCGCACACGGACGGCCTGCGCTCGTGTACATGGCTAGGACAGAACGAATACACTGTGTCATCGTGTTCATCGGGAGCCAACCGGCTTGGATGGAACAGTTGATCGAAACAAGACCTGACGTACCACAGAACGAAGGAAACGGCCTTGTATTCGACCGGCCATGGTCGAAACGAGATCATGTTCATCGGGATGGGTGAAACTGGAACTATCCCTGGGTGGTTTTGGTAATTCCTAACAACATATAGTCCATTGAACTAATGTTATTTCAAGATGATCATTTCGGAAATTTCAATGATTGGCATGGCATGGATTAGGAATGTGGACCCCACAAAATTCTAAGGACACAAATTGGCTCAAGCTCGAGACTCCACATTTTCATTTTAGTGATCCAAGATCACATTGAGTCCATAGGAAAAGCCAATACAATTAAAAGGGGATGATGTGTTGCTTAATGGCTTGCTTCCTCAAAATGCTTAGTGATATGCTCCAAAAGCCCTCAACCACTTTCTCATATCCAAATATGTCCCAAACCAAAAGTCAAACTCGGCCCCACCGAAATTATCTATTCGGCGCCATCGAGTTCACTTGACATAGCCACTGCCAGAAACCCTAGTCACTTTGGTCTCACCGATAGGGATCTCGGTCTCACGGAGATGGGATTGCAGACTCTATGTTTCCCTTCGTAATGTTTCGGTCCAACCGAGATGAGCGATTGGTCCCATTGAGTTTGCAATGCATACTCTCTCTTTCCCTTTCGTAATGTTTCGGTCTCACCGAAATGAGCGATTTAGAACCACCGAGTTTTCCTACCCAACTCTCTGTTTGCCTATTACAGAAATTGGTCCTACCGAGTTTATGTGATCGGTCTCACCGAGATTACGTTATACCCTAACCCTAATGAAGTCAGTCTCATCGAGTTGACATGTCGGTCCCACCGAAAATCCTAACGTTCACATTTTGAACTAAATCCGTCCAATCGAGTTTCATGATTCAGTCTCACCGAGTTTGTTAAATTGTGTGTAACGGTTAGATTTTGTGTGGAGGCTATTTATACCCCTCCACCCACTCTTCATTCGCGGAGAGAGCCATCAGAACGTGCCTACACTTCTACAATTCATTTTCTAAGAGAGAACCACCTACTCATTTGTTGAGACCAAGATATTCCAATCAAACCATAAGAATCTTGATCTCTAGCCTTCCCCAAGTTGCTTTCCACTCAAATCATCTTTCCCCCAAATCCAAATCCTTGAGAAAGAGTTGAGTGTTGGGGAGACTATCATTTGAAGCACAAGAGCAAGGAGGTCATCATCAACACACCATCTATTACCTTTTGGAGAGTGGTGTCTCCTAGATTGGTTAGGTGTCACTTGGGAGCCTCTGACAAGATTGTGGAGTTGAACCAAGTAGTTTGTAAAGGCAAGGAGATCGCCTACTTCATGAAGATCTACCCAAGTGAGGCAAGTCCTTCGTGGGTGGTGGCCATGGCAGGATAGACAAGGTTGCTTCTTCGTGGACCCTTCGTGGGTGGAGCCCTCCATGGACTGGCCCAACCATTACCCTTCATGGGTAGAAGTCTCCATCAACGTGGATGTACGATAGCACCACCTATCGGAACCACGCCAAAAATCTCCGTGTCTACATTGCGTTTGCTCCCTCAAAACTCCTCCCTTTACCTTCATGTGAAATGTTTTACATTCTGCCGCTATACTCTTAGACTTGAATGTGTAGGTTGATTACTTGACTTGTGCTAAGTTGCTAAAATCTACCAAGTCTTAAAATTGGGAAAAGGCTAGATTTTTATTCGGTGAAGTAGTCTAATCACCCCCTCTAGACATACTTTCGATCCTACAAGTGTTATCAGAGCTTTGGTCGCCATTTTCCTTGATTTCCACAGATTTGGAAATCATATCCTTGGTTTCACAACCTAGGAGAGTATGGCGTCTAGCGAGGGAAATTACCACCGTAGAGGTCCTTACTGTGATGGTACTAAATTTGCTAGTTGGAAGCATAAGATGAAAATGCACATTCTGTGACATAACCCTGCCGTTTGGGCTATTTTGTGTATTGGCTTGCAAGGTGAATTCTTTGATGAGAAAGAACCGAACCGTGAAGCTAGCACGGAAGAGTTGAAGATGCTGCAATACAGCGCTCATGCTTGCCATATCCTCTTCAACAGATTGTGCCTCGAAGAATTCAACAAAATCATCCGTCTAGAGAATGCAAAGGAAATTTGGGATACTTTGATTGATATGCACAAGGGTACCGACTCCATCAAGGAATCCAAATTGGATGTGCTTCAAAGTCAACTTGACAAGTTCAAAATGAAGGATGGTGAAGGTGTCGCTGAAATGTACTCTAGGCTTTCTCTCATCATAAATGACATTGTCGGCTTAGGAAGTGAAGAGATGACAGATAGATTCATCATCAAGAAGATCCTAAGACCCTTGTATGGAAAATATGATATCATGTGCACATTGATCCAAATGATGCCCAACAACAAAGATCTCAAACCAACAGAAGTAATTGGAAGAATTGTTGCTCATGAGATGTAACTCAAGGATAAGGAAGAGCTTCACAACAAGACAAGTGGTGCTTACAAAGCCTCATGTGACGCTCCTACATCATCAAGTGAGAAACAAGCCTTCAATGAAGAATTGAGCTTAATGGTGAATAACTTCAATAAGGTCTACAAGAGTAGAAGCAAAGAAAGAAGTTCCAAGTCAAGGTCCTACAATGACAAAAGATCTTCGAGTCATGAGCATAATTGCTACAATTGTGGAAGACCCGGACACTACTCCAATGAGTGTACGCCCCCTAGAAAAGAAGATTCACCCAAAAGTAGAAGTAGAAGAGAAGAATCACCTCCAAGAGAGAGGAGTAGAGATGATCGTTATGAATGAAGAACATCTCGGAGAAGCAAGAATTCAGAAAGGAAGGACAAGTCATCAAGGAGATACACAAAATGAAGACATCAAGCTCATGTTGGTGAATGGGTATCCGGCTCCGACTCCGACAATCACTCCAAGAGAAGATATCATTCCGACTCCGAACATACTCAAGATGAAGGGGTTGCCGGTCTAGCACTGGTGTCAACCAACTCCTATGACATATTTGACTCACCAAATGAATGAATTGGAAGATGCTTCATGGCTAAAGGCCCAAAGGTATCACACCCTGAGTATGTTTATTTCAATAGTGATGAAGATGATTTGCTAGGTGATGATGATTTACTTGTTGACAACTCTAGTGATGAAAACTATGATGAAATTGCTATTAATCATGCTAATCAAGATAAAACGAATGATGATGATAAGAAGGGGATTGAGCGTCTAACTAAAGAAATAGACACTCTTAAGTTAGCTCATGAAACTACCTTGGAAGATCATTAAGAGCTTTTAAAGACTCATGAGAAGCTATGCTTTGAAAAGCTCAACCTTGAGCAAGAGCATGGGTTCTTAAAAGTAATCAATGTTGATCTTCGCAAGAAAAGTTCTTCTTACATTGCCAAGCGTTTACTCTTGTCTACTTACATGCCACAAGTAAAATCTAGCAACAAGAGTAAGAAAGATTTTTCTTCTAGTAGTAACAATAATCATGTTAAATCCAATGTTGTTGCTTCTAGTAGTTCTCTTGATTCCCCTAATGATTCTCTTAGCCAAGTTACACTTGAGCAAGAAAATAGCTTATTGAAGGGAATTATAGAGAAAGGTTTTTACAAGAGCCTTGCCGGAAGTAAGCAATTTGAGGAAATTGTACGCAAGCAAGGAAGGCACCGGAAGAATCAAGGTGTTGGTTTTAAACGAAAGTTAAATGCCAATGGAGTTGAGTGGGATGAAGATCAATACCCCAAGACGAAGTTTGTTCCTCAACAAGAGAAGTGTGATCCTACTTATTTTCAAGGGACACAAGCTCAAGATGATCTTCCACCACAAGACCACAAGCACAAAGGCAAGGACAAGCTTCAAGAGGAGATTTATGCATTTGAAGAAGCTCCTAAGGCCTTGGTCAAGTGGGTTCCCAAGACTACATGAAGTTCTACTTCATCAAATACGACCACAACTCCAAGGATTCCCGTAAAGATGGTGTGGATCCCGAAGAAGAAGAACTAGAGAGTTCTTGAGGGTGACTCCGCCAACATACATCACTCTATGTCTATGGATATCCTTGTTTGCTCCTTGTGGGACTAACCTGTGTAGGTATTGAATGTGCAACTCACTCCAATGGATTGCTCCAAATGATCTACATCAATATTGAGCATCCACATCTTCAACATCTACATGAAGTCATCATCGACAAAACCCAAGGTTAGTTAATCCCTCTTAGGGGGGATATCACATCTAGGGGAGCACTACTAGGGAAAGCCCTAGTAGTAGCACTTGAAATATGAATAGCAGTAGCGCTGGGTCCAGCGCTACCACTAAGGTGCTACAGCTAACTAGTAGCAGTAGCGCTAGAAAGGGAGTTCTACTGCTATACCTAGTTAGCAGTAGCGCTTCCCTTTGGACATCGCTACTGCTACTTGTAAGTAGCAGTAGCGCTTGTTCTAAAAAGTGCTGCTGCTAAATTTTCTTGTATTTTTAAAAATACAGCTTATTTTCATTGTGTGGTTTTATATACAGTACTTTCATCATATGATTTTATGACCATGATTACTTATTATATATAACGGTGGGTGAAATGAACGTGGAGTAGATTCAAGTGGAGGCAACATGTGGTACATGTCAAAAGTACTACTCTAATCCAAACTTGATCTAGTTTGGATTGGTAGTACTTTGGATGTGCACCACATGTTGGCTTCACCTGAATCTAATCCAGGTTCATTTCACCCACTGTTATATATAATAAGTAATCATGCTCATATAACAACTTAGCATCATGAATCATCGATCATAATAATAAATAACTCATCATTGGTATCATAACAGCAATCATACTCATCATCATCGATCATACAACTTCAACTCGAAACCACATCATCATCTTAGTCATCTAAGCTATCCTACTTAGTTGTTCTTAGCACATGATCATGAGTATTATTAACTAGGACCTATTACCTTCTCTTAGGTAAAATAGCATAAAAAAAGATAGGCCCTTACTCTTCATTATGGAGAATGGAGATTATCCTGTCTTCAATTCTTGCCTTTCGCACAATGTTTCTTCCAAGTACCTCCTTATGACTGTCCATACACTTTTTCCATTGTTTGATTTCCATGTCTCCACTTCTTTTAGAAATCCAATATGGACAGTTGAGATTCGTATGAGGACCTGGCCATATGTTCAAAACATCAAGGCAGCCATTCTAATACATCAGATGAGGCACACAATCATTCGTGATTTTCTATTGAATAACATAGTAATAAGTTCGTAGTTAGCAATGTAGTTAAGTTTTAAAAGAATTTATGCAAAAGATGCACGGATGTCGTAATACTAAAAAATCTTACCATGGCATCTCCATGGATGTTACCGTAGTTCAACACTTGCACTACTGACACGTATTGACAACAATGTGGAGGGGTTTTATAATAGATATTGTAATTCTCAAGATCAATACAAAATGCAACCAGATGATTTTTCTCCTGATAAGTTAACTTAGAGCCATCGGTGTAGTAGGTTCTGTCTACCATGTTTCGCACATTGTTTGAACAATGAAAATAAGATGTGAATGGAAATAAGTTGTCAACTATTTTGAAATGAATAATATAAATTAGTTAATAACTATGTTTGATAAACTCACATAGCGGTAGAATTAGAAGTGTATCAACAAGGACCCAAATGTCCATATTGTCTTGGTCGATGTCAGGATCACCAAGATCCATGGTGACAAGCATACCCTCATAAAAACCATACATCTTGCAAAGTGATTCCCAATTTTTGCAACCAAAATGGGTTACGCTCTCAGAATTATACAGATTTACTTCAAAATCCACATCATGATGCGTCCTTAGGTGAATTTTCTTTGTTTCGAAATATTCATGGTCTTCAAAACCCATCCTCTCCACGACAGAGTTTTGCATGGCATGGGATAAGCTACTCAAATAGTAAAAGATGAAAATTACAGGTTGAAATAGTTGAAGTCATGCTTAATTATGAAAAAAAAGACTTTTCATTGTTGCGTACCATTTCAACATCGAAGGTCTCCTAGAGCTTAATGCTGAAGCGTCGATCTTCATCCAGGTGAGGCCTGTCACACAGACCTCGGTCGTCATTGCACTAGCTGCACTCCCCTGGGAGACTTTCGTCGTCCGATGATGACATTTCCTCCGTTCATAATTCAAAGATTAAACTTGTACAATTCAATATATGTACTATAAAAAATAAATTAGATCATTATTATTCATCATGGGTTGACTATCGGTCTGCCGAGTCTATATGGTGGAGACTCTCCCTCACTGATTCCTCTCTGACATTTGTGACCGTTGGTAATGGTTGCCGATGTCAAAACCGGCGGATCTCGGGTAGGGGGTCCCGAACTATGCGTCGAAGGTCGATGGTAACAGGAGACAGGGGACACAATGTTTTACCCAGGTTTGGGCCCTCTCTATGGAGGTAATACCCTACGTCCTGCTTGATTGATCTTGATGAATATGAGTATTACAAGAGTTGATCTACCACAAGATCGTAATGGCTAAACCCTAGAGGCCTAGCTTGTATGGTTATGATAATGTCTATCCTCGGGACTAAGTCCTCCTGTTTATATAGACACCGGGAGGATCTAGGGTTACACAAGATCGGTTACAAAGAAAGGAATCTACATATTTGGTCGCCAAGCTTGCCTTCCACGCCAACGAGAGTCCCAGCCGGACATGGGTGCAGTCTTCGGTCTTCGTATCTTCACAGCCCATCAGTCTGGCCCATGGCTAACAGGCCGGACACCTGAGGATCCCTTAGTCCAGGACTCCCTCCGTAGCCCCTGAACCTGGCTTCAATGACAATGTATCCGACGCGTAGATCTGTCATTGGCATTGCAAGGCGGGTTCCTTCCTCCAAACTCCGAGATAGTCTTCGGACGTATTTGAACGTGCCCGGACCTGTAACAAAACACCACACACAACCACGGAGAGAATATAATATTCCACGAGTCCAATCTGATGACAACTTTTATAAGATGACGTCATGCTCGCCCGATTTTTCGAACCATTTCCTGTCCTGCCATTCCACGTTTCGAGGCGCGGTAGCTATTGGCACGCTCTGTCGAAACAGAGATCGTGTCCCCATATTACGGGATTCTCATTAACACGAGCGTGGGTAACCCAACCGTTCTGTAGGAAAGATCCTTTAGGAATAGGCAGGCTTTCAGGCTTAAGAGGAGGCATTTAATTCCTGCTATCTTTATAAATGAACCAAGGGCTGTCCTTTTTGACGCCAAACTTCTCCTCAGCCTCTCCAACCTCAAGTTATAGCACCCAAGGTTTCGACTTCGTTGCTCCAAGCTTCCCCATTATGTCCGGACCTAGCCCTCAAGGCTGATGGGTGGCTTCCTCTGTTACAGAGGAGGACATTGGGAAGCTTCGAGCGGCTAGATACCTGACCGCGGAAATCCACCACAGGCTTCCTGCTCAAGGGCGGGTTATCCCGATCCTCAGATCTAGCGAGAGGGTCATATTTATCTCACACTTCCCTCGAGGGCCAGGGCTCGCTCTTGATCCCTTCGTCCGGGGGCTAATGTTCTATTATGGACTAGATTTTCACGATCTAGCCCTAGAGTCTTTCCTCCATGTCTTGGTGTTCATCATTACGTGCGAGGCCTTCCTCCGAATCCCCCCATACTTCGGCTTATGGTTCAATACCTTCAGTGTGAAACCAAAGGTAGTCGATGGGGAACAGGTGGAGTGCGGCGGTGCTGTAGTCAGCCAGCTCACCAACACTCCTTGGCCAAAAGGCTCTTTTATGGAAGCTTCCAATCAATGGCAGCGAGAGTGGTTTTATGTTACGAAGCCTCGCAGCACCAAGTGGGTAGCTGCACCCACATTTCTCCCTGGCCCACCGTTACATCTTGCATCATGGGACAACAAGGGGCTGGATTGGGGATCAGTTGATGAAGTGCAAACTCTACAAAGCCGCATCCGAACCCTTCTCGAGAGGGACATCGATCTTGTCAGCGTGATTCAAGTAATGCTGATTCACCGAATCCTACCATGCCAATGTAGGCCTCTCCGTATGTGGGAGTTCAATCCAGAAGGACCACGAACCCTCCAACAGTTCTTCGGCATTATGCATAAAGGGATGTGGAAGTTGTTGTTCGGAAAACGAAAACATTGGCCGGACACTACTGAGGACACAGGCCTCGACTGTAACCATCTGGATACCCCGGTAAGCATTTGACTTCTGAACACCCCTTTTTTAAGTATGTCGTAATACATTAATGAGCAAACTATCTCCTTCCAGGGCTAGATAAAGAAATCGGAGCTGATTAGGTGTCCAGCCCCCCTTCCCGAAGGTTCAGCGGATCCTGTATTAACAAGGATGCTAGCCCCAGCACCGCACCAGATGCCCGTGAAGGAGGGCAAGGCAGAGAGGACGAAAGATGGCCCCCATCCCGAAGGTGTGCCAGACATTGTGTCCGGAGGAATCAAGATTCCATCATCCGAAGACAAAAATGATGGGGAAGTCGACGTCTCTTCCCCCCATGGGAAGAAAAGGGCCGCCTCCGAAGATTGTGTGGAAAAGGCTCCTAAGCGAGGCAAGATGCCTTCTTCGGGTGGCTCGGGCTTGAAGGACAACGTCATTACACATTCCCATGACGAGGACAAGCCTCAGACCAAATCCTAAGTGAACAAGGGTGTATTAAACACGTCCCGTCCCTTTCTTGTAATGTTTAGAATATATGTTTTTTGCAGTTTGGCATGCAGTCCTTTTCAACAATCCTCTTCCTCGGGGGATCTTCTTCCGGAGATGATGAAGAGCGAGATGCCTCCACCAATCTCCTCGCCCAACAGGGCAGATGCCCTCGAGGTGTCATCGCGGAGGGTCTCTCCTGATCAACAAGTGGTGCGAGGGATGATGAAGACACAGCCCGAAGGGGATACTTCAGTAGCCTAGGGTCCGGGGACCAACAATAAAGGCCCCGAACATTCTGGTCTACAGCCGGATATGAATAAACGGATCCCTTCAAAGGGAGGTCATACTCCTACAGTAGCCTCCAGAGACCTAGAGGCACTGGATATATTGAGGAACATGCTGCGACAAGCGTCCTTCTTAGAGGAACATCGTACCTTGATGGGCACGGTGGTCGAAAAGGTCCTATCCATGAAAAGCGGATTGAATGAGGCCTTCGTGGTCCTGCTAAGAGGCTTCGAGGTTTGTGCCATAAGACTCTGATTGTGTTTTATTCAAGAATACACCTGCGTATAGATAGTAGCCCCTGAGACTCTGATTGGCTTCCCGAGGGAGGCGATCAGAGGATCAAAAGATATGCCCAGGAAATAATATGATTAATTGGAACACAGGCTTTGACCTCCCCGGAAACTGCCCAAACTATAGAGATTGCGGATCTGCAACACAAGATTGATGAGGCATATACTGATATCATGCTTATCAACAGGCGTCTTGACGAGTCGCAAGGTACGTATCCGGAGAAATCCTTACATATACGTCTTTGTAATATAAGCGTGACGCTGAAAGTTATATACTGGAATATGCATGGCTACAGATGGTGCCGCGGCCATTGAGATTCTTCGGGCAGAGCTGGCCTAGGCCAAGGAGCAGGCCCGGTTTAGTGATGCAGCTACCGAAAAGGCATCGGCCGAGTTAAAGGCTGAACAAGCTGCTCGACACCAAGACGAATAGAAAATATTGTCGATGGTGCTCGAACTGAAAAATGCTACTAGCCGCTGTGAATTCCTGGAGAAGGAGAATAAAGCCAAAGTGGCTGAGCTTGAGATGGCCTTGCGAGAGGCGAAAGAAGTGCGGTCCAAATCTAGAGCGGCCCGTGAGGAGGTCCGGCAAGCTAGGGAGATTGTGGCTGGTAAGCCCTTTTTATTACAGACTAAGTTCGGCGATCCAAATTATGCTCAGCTTAACCAAGCGTGGAGTTCTCTAGACGTGTTTTTGGACCTGCCGAAGAGTTCATCCGATGCGGCGCAGTTTTACCAGGCGCAAGAGGGATATGCAACGGAGAAGCTTTTCTAGACACAGTTCAGCGTATCAAAACACCCTCTATTGCTGAATGAACAGATGTCCCAATGGGCCGAGGTTCATAGGATGTCCGGCGCTACCATGAAGAACGTCATACTTTAGCTGTGGCCGACTGAGCCGATTCCAAATAGCTATTTCGGCTTGATGCAGTAGCTTGCTAATGTGGTGCCACGTATAGACGCCGTGAACCGGTCGGCGTGCATTGAACGTGCACGGATGGCCTTTGCCCGAGTAAAGACATACTGGGGGAAGATGAAAGCCGTTGATGTTGCAGCGCAGGGTTCACCCAAGGGCAAGGACCATCACGCACCAGAGCATTTATTTGAGGACGTCTTAGAGGTTGCCCGCTTGATACAGGGTCAATGTTCGAAAGGCATAATATTCGAGTGAATTCTTTATGAATTGTAAAAGACAATTGTTATAATCAGTCTATATTTTGATTTTTCCTAAAGGCTTATGTTCCTCCTGTGCGGCCGTTTGTATATGAACTGAAAGTTTTCCAGTCGTCAGCTTCAACCCCCTCGTAGGAAGTACTGGGGTGTTCGAAAAAGCATCTGATCACTCTTGACCCAACGTCTTGGTCCGTGAAGGAGGTGTCAATGCGGCGAACCAGGCAACCAGACTATAGGGCGTTAACACTTTCACTTAGCCATAGGAGTTTTACGGTGGGTCTACGACATAGCCCCTAGTATGTATGCGTCTTATTCATACGATGTGTTTACATATTTGACCGAAAAGAGGTCCTTCATGTGACACGGAGGGAATCGCGAAAGATTCCAATAATTCATCCAGTGTTTGACCAGCTCTTGCCGCATCATGATAGTCAGTTTTCGGCTTCCCCTACTGAGGTTCTTAACCAGGTGAACCGGAAGCACAATCGCAGTAGTTCTCCATTTACTACCCTAGCCGATAGAGCGGAACATAGGATAGCAAGCATAGGAGCCGAGAAACCCAACTATTGACCCAAGACATGATTCAGAGCTGATGCATATAAGGCCAAGCTCACGACACCGAAGTACGCTATAGAGCTGTTCGGACTTTGTCGGCAACTCGTTTGTTCCCATACCGAGCCCCTCGCAAGTTATGCCGAGGTGTACATTTGAGACAACCCTAGGGGCAAAACTCGGTCCTTTTAGAAAAGGATGGATTACTTTTACTGGGATCTGAGTGATGTGCCAATCGTGTATATAGATAACAAAGCCGCAACCCAGGCTATTTGATATGCCAGGGGTCGAAGGCGGAGGAGAAAGGCACTTTACAAGCTCAAAATAGAGAGTGCGGTCTACAAAAAGTTATTTTGGACCTCCTGTCACATGTCTGAGCCACCTATCCTCGGTGAAGGGACTCCTTGACGGAAATAGCCCTTGGGTGAGTGTATGAACCCGAACTCCGATAGAGTCCGAGGCCATCCATTGAGCCACCTCTGGAGGGAAACAAGAAAAAGGAAGTAGGAAAAAATTTAGAAAAAAGAGAAGGTTATGGGAGTACTTTCAGGTCCGTCCGTATTGTGCTTTTGCCGGTGCCTAGGGTATTTTAAGTGCGTAGTTTTGTATACGCGGTAAAGATTGTCCAGGTATATGCGGCGGATGGCAGAAGCCGAACTACTAGTCCTGTATAGGATTTGAATGGTCATGTTGCATGGAGACCAATGGCTTAATGGCTGAAGAGGTATGCGGTGTAATGCCCCCGTTGTGTAGTTCGGCTGAGATAGCCGTAGTGTGATCCTTTGAACGGAGAGAGAACTCCATGTGTTCCCTGTAGGGGACTGTGCCATGTGTACCATGTTCACTATCTTTACTACGGGGGAAAACTGCTTCTGATCCTTGGTGTTCGTTAGGCGAGTTTTGTCGTTGTCGCCATCGCCGGACGGCTTCTTCCCATTGTATTCAACGTTTAACTTGTCGGCCAGTTTGAAGACTCAACAGCTTTTGTTGGTGTGGTTAGCTGGTTTATTGGGGTGGCCATGAATCTGGCAGGGCCTATCCAATATCTTATCCAAATTGGATAGTCCGTCTCTGTTTGCCTTGAATGGCTTCTTCCGTTGACCTGGTTTGGGGCTGCTGAATCTGGCGTTAACCACTGTGTCGTGCGCTCCCTCATTACTATTGCCACGTTTGTGCTTATTGCGTGGTGGTTTCATGTTGCCGTCTCGAACTTCGGAAGTGCCCGGGTCGCGGGCACTGTTGCCTCTACGAGCGAGCCAGCTGTCTTCTCCTGCGCAAAAGCGGGTCACCAGAGCGGTAAGGGCTAACATAGATTTTGGTTTTTCCTGACCGAGGTGGCGGGCGAGCCACTCATCCCGGTCACTGTGTTTAAAGGCCAGTAGGGCTTCTGCGTCCGTACAGTCTATGATTTGGTTCTTTTTAACTAAGAACCCACTCCGGAGCTTTTTGGTTGACTCTCCGGGCTGTTGGACGATGTGACTTAAGTCATCGGCGTCTGGTGGCGGGACATATGTACCTTGGAAGTTGTCGCAGAAGGTGTCTTCCATATCTTCCCAGCTGCCGATAGAGTTTTCAGGCAGAGTGTTTAACCAGTACCTTGTTGGTCCCTTGAGTTTTAGTGGGAGGTATTTGATGGCATGAAGGTCGTCTCCTCGAGCCATACTCCATGATCAGTTGTTCCATCATATGATTTGATATTCACGGGTTTAAACCCTGCTGGGAATTCATGCTCCATTATTTCGTCAGTGAAGTAGAGTGGGTGTGCGGCGCCTCTATATTGGTCCACGTCACGACGTAGCTTAGATGGAGTCCGTCTGCGGTTTTCGGCCCGGGCGTGACTAGACTTGTCCCGTCTGAATAGGTAGCTGACGTTGCGTGTCGAGGCACGTCCTCGCGATCCGTAGATCGATCTGGTATGTCCTTCTCTACTATCCAGGTCATGCCGAGGGTCGTATGTATGACCCCAAGCTGTTTTATATCTATTTTTTCTTTGGGGTGAGGCGGGCTGTTGTTCGGCTTGAGCTGCCGCTTTATCCCGACTGCATGGTGGTTGGTTAGCCGCATTGTCCCGACCACGTGGTACAGGCTCCGGCGATTCCTTATCGAACTGAGGTAGCATTCTGCGATGTGGGTAGCCCTTGGTTGTGTGCCTGGTGTCGTATTCTTTGGCCACTAGGATATCTACCCATCTATCGTTGAGCCGGTCTTGGTCAGCTTGAAGCTGCCGCTGTTTCTCTTTCAGGCTCCTTGCAGTGGCTAATAGCCGGCGTTTAAAGCGCTCCTGCTCGAGAGGTTCCTTGGGCACGATGAAATCCTCGTCATGGAGGCTCTCCTCATCCTCAGAGAGCGGAAGATAATTACTGTCCTCCGAGTCTTCATGTATGGCCTGTTCATGCGGGCTATCGTGCCCGTCTTCCAGTTCATCCTGTTCGGATGTTGCCCCAACAAGGGCTTCATTGTCTTCGACATCGTCCGGGGTGTTGTTTTGTCCGGTGCCGGTATTACTGTCTTTTGCATGACGTGACTTAGAGCGGCGCCGCTGACGCCGACGTCTGGGCTGTGTCTCAGGAGGTTCATCCTCAAGTGGATCTTCTCTATCATCATCGTTAGTTTATTTAGTTGTATCCACCGTGTATACGTCGTATGAAGAAGTGACCATCCCGTGTCCGGTGAGTGGCGGGTTTCGGCCCTACTCTTCTTCGGCATCGTCGTCTATACCGTCGAAGTCTTCGGAGCCGTAATCGAGCATGTCGGTTAAGTCCTCGACAGTGGCTATGGAGTGGGTGGCGGGTGGGAAGCAAGATTCTCCATCATCAGCCAAAAGGCGAGTGCTAGAAGATGTCTGCGGCCTGAATTCGAAGATCGATAAACAATCAAGTTCGGCATCCGCGGGCTCACATGGTTTGGAACTTACGGCTGGGGACAAGTCCAGAGTTCCGGTGGAAGAGGTATCGTGTGAGATCAAGTCTATGTGCAGCTCCAACACCGGGGAATCTGTGGCCTCCGTGGCGGGTTTGAGCTTCCCGTCCTTGGATGGCGCAGTCTTCTCCGGATCTAAGGCCAGAGCGGTTATAGGAGCTGTCTCCTGGATGTAGTCCGATGACATATTTGGGTCATGTCCCTTGGGGTGGCCAGGAGTGGTAGCCGCGGTCTCGAATCTGGCAAAGATCAAGTACCCACGGATGTCCGCAACATAGTTCAAGCTCCCAAATCTGACCTGATGGCCAGGGGCGTAGCTTTAGATCTGCTACAGATGGCCAAGCGAGTTGGCTCGTCGAGCGAAGCCGACGAACATGAAAGATCTGTCCGGGGAGGAAGACCCCCCCTTGGGCAACCTTGTTGTAGATGGTTGAAGGAGCCATCGAACCTCTTGATGACCGCACAGTGGAACTCTCAATGAAAGCATCAATCTCGGTGTCAAAACTGGCGGATCTCGGGTAGGGGGTCCCGAACAGTGCGTCTAAGGTCGATGGTAATAGGAGATAGGGGACACAATGTTTTACCCAGGTTTGGGCCCTCTCTATGGAGGTAATACCCTATGTCCTTCTCGATTGATCTTGATGAATATGAGTATTACAAGAGTTGATCTACCACGAGATCGTAATGTCTAAACCCTAGAGGCCTAGCTTTTATGGTTATGATAATGTCTATCCTCTAGACTAAGTCCTCTAGTTTATACAGACACCGGGAGGATCTAGGTTTACACAAGGTCGGTTACAAAGAAAGGAATCTACATATTTGGTCGCCAAGCTTGCCTTCCACGCCAAGGAGAGTCCCATCCAGACACGGGTGCAGTCTTCGGTCTTCGTATCTTCACAGCCCATCAGTCCGGCCCATGGCTAACAGGCCGGACGCCCGAGGACCCCTTAGTCCAGGACTCCCTCAATGGTCATTACTCCTCCTTACCCTAGTGCATAACAAAGGTCTAGCACAAGGAGAAGAAGGAGAAACGACCCCCACGACAACAGTCGGGCTTCTTCGTCCTCTCTCATATATGGTGGATACACTCCCTCACTGATTTTTTGACTTTCGGTAATGGAGCCTCAACAGACTTAAAGTCAACCCGAAATGTCGTTCAATTATTTTTCAAGAAAATCCAGGCCACTCGATATTTCCTACATATTCTAGCACAAGTCATGCCAGAATTCACAGAAAAATCCGGCATGACCTTTGCTAAAAAAGGACATATCGAGCGCCTGAAGTTTGCTAGAACGGAAATTAATCAACACTCCGACAAAACATAGGCCAGTATAGGAGGTGTAACCTACAAACATGGCCGGCCTCTTGGGCAAGCACATATCCTATTTGAGCAACACAAGATATACATGTTTATATCTACATCATATGAGCATTCAAACTTGATGGAGTAGTTTTCCATTTTGAGCATTCAATAAGCAAAACCAAATCATAAAATAAATTAGTATTCGAATTAGCATTCATTCAATAAGCAAAACTAAACCATCTCTTTCGTTCGTACGTCATTGAATATTATCACTAATAGATCTCGAATAGTATCATACATACAACATCACTAATACAGCTAAAACCATAGCGAACAACGGGTATCGGCGCGGGCAGTGGACACCCAAAGAGAAGGAACCATCACAGGATCATAGCTCTAGTGAGATCCCTGAAGAACCTCCCAGGTATTGGAGAACCTGCCCTCCAACGCAACCATGAAGCGACGAACGTGCTCGTCCTCCTTGCTGACATGGTGACATACCACCTCCGCGGGGTCCTCAAGCCTCTGCACCGTCACTGGCCCACCCGACTACCACCAAAGAAGGTTCGGGTCAACGACGGGCGGGCTCCTCACCAAGCTACGCCCCGCAGAATGTAGCACCTCCTAGTACCAGCCCGGCGGAGCCCAGTCCCGGACATGGCTCCTCACCAAGCCCAGGCCCCCTCCGCTGAGTCGACGATGAGGATACGGGATAGGCATCATCGACGTTGATGCGGGAATAATTGGTTTAACTAATAAAACTAGTTCTATTAATTTTCTTACTAAAAATAAACTAGTTCTATAGTAAAATTTTAATTAGATCATCAAATCTTATATACCTAAACTTTCTTACTAAAAATAAACTAGTTTTATTAATTCAACTAGTTCAACTAAGCACTTACTATAAATAAAATAAACTAGTACTTACTAAAAATAAATTAGTTTAACTAGTTCTATTAATTTTCTAACTAATTCTATTAAACACTTACTAAAAAACAGTAAAAAAACTATATTGAATTTTTTCTACTTAATTAGTTACCTAACCTACTTCCCTAACTAAAAAACATATAAGTTAATTAACTAAATTGACCTAAGTTAATTAACTAAATTCACCTAAGTTACCTAAGCTAATGAACTAAATTGAGGGAGGAGGAGTACCTCATGGTGGTGGAGGAGGCCGGCGGGGAAGGAGGCTGGCGTGGGGAGGAGGCCGGCAGGGGAGCAGCCGGCGCGGGGGAGGGTGGCCGGCGGGGGAGTAGAGCCGGTGCGGGCGAGGGCGGCCGGCAGGAGAGCTCCGGCGCGGGGGACGGCGGTGCGTGGGGGAGGGCGGCGGCGACGACGGTGGAGAGAGGCAAGTGAGTGTGTGAGGGCGGGGGAGAGTGAGAGAGAGAGGTCGAGCGCGGGCCCTTGGGCTGGATAAAGAACCCGTAGTAGTAGCGCTTATATGTAGAAAGCACTACTGCCACGTCCGGTAGCAGTAGCGCTTCATACATAAAGCGCTACTACTATGCCTGGTCTGCCAGCAACGGCCTGGCAATTGTAGTAGTAGCGTTTTTTTACTAAAACAACGCTACTAGTAAGTGCATAGTAGTAGCACTTCTTATAAAAAGCGCTACTGATAAGTAGTAGCGGCACTTTATTATAAAAAGCGCTACTACTATCACTACAAAAAAATACACTTCCGTGATGATACGCGTTTGTCACAGTAGGTCGCGTTTTTTGTCATGCATGTACATCCATGACAAATTTATGACAGAATCAAGATAGTCATACATGTGCTTTCGTAGAAGTGTTCCATGACATTACCAAAATTATCATCACGGAAGTGTCCACTTCCATGACGACAAATCATGCGTCACAGAAGTGCTTTCGTCAAGGGTGACCTACACGTGGCATCCACCGTAACGGAGCGCCGTTAAGCTATCGGGTCGGGTTTTGGATCCGATAACCCGTTAACAGCCCCGACCAATGGGGATTTTCCATGTGTAAAATCATCATTGGCTAGAGGAAACACGTGTCAGCTCATCGTCGGGACAGATGTCATCCACTCACTGGACAGAAGGCGCCTATGATACGTCGACACGTGGCACGACCCAACAAGTTTAAATGGGCCAGCCCAACTGAAGGCCCACAAGATTTTGCGGACCATAATGGGCCAGCCCAGCTAAAGGCCCACGAGATTTTGCGGACCATAATGCGCTGGCCCAGCTAAAGGCCCACAAGATTTTGCGGGCCATAATGGGCCGGCCTAGGTAATGGCCCACAAGATTTTTTTGTGCCGTAATGGGCTGGCCCAGGTAAAGGCCCACAAGATTCTTGCGGATCATAATGGGCTGGCCCAGCTAAAGGCCCCCGAGATTTCGCTGACATTAATGGGCCGGCCCAGCTGTAGGCCCACAAGATTTTGAGGACCCTAGTAGGCCGGCCCATTAACTGCCTGCCATGTTTTGGGCCAAATGCCGGCCCATATTTGATCCGGTCCATTAATGGCCTACCACGCTCTGGGCCTAATAGTGGCCCATATGAGATCCGGCCCGTTAAAGGCCTACCACGTTCTGGGCCAAATTACGGCCTAGATCAGGTCCGGCCCTTTAAGAGGCTTTGGGCTCAATTATGGCCCATATCAGATTTGGCCCATCAACTGGACACTATGCTTTTGTGCCCACTTGCTAAAGGCCCATTTAGTAATTTGGTCTGATATTAGTTTTGCCCTGTTAAGGGCCCGTTTAACATTTCGGCCCTATATTAATTTCAGCCTGTTAAAAGCCCGTCATATAGTTGGGCTTAACTACGGCCCGGTTTGCATCTGGCCTGCTCGCAACCGATATCTGATTGGGCCAAACAAGGACCGAGACAATTTTTTGGCCAGTTAAAAGCCCGTGATTTGATTCGCACAATCATGGGCCGGGGTTCATTTTGGGCTGTTGTCGGCCCGTGAGCTGTTCGGCACGTTTCAGGCCCAACCTACATCGTGATTGCATGACAGCCCGATTATGTACCGTAATTTTACGGTTTGGCCGGTTTACTGCGAAGATAGGATATATATACATTAAAATAACTGCAGAATCGTGAATAAGAAAGAACCTAGACTATACAATAAAGAAATTACGCCATATTACATCCACTGGGCATCAAAGTTCACCACTATGATAATAAATCACAAGCAGACAGCAGATTACATACACTGGGCATCAATGATCGCCACTAGTGCAAATAAACACGCCAACAAAATAATATACAAAACCGACAACACTTCAATAGAGTTCAAGAAAGGTTCGCCCTGCGGGGGAGCTGCACCGCAAGCAGCTGAGCAAGATGATGAGACTGCGCTTGTTCAACACTTATATCTTCCTCACTCTGAAAGATAAACAAGCAGACAGATGACAGGTTTTGCACATAAAAGTATTAGTGCTGACAATTCATCACATTTCTTACTGACGAATAAAGTGACACAGTTTAAATTTGCATTAACACAATATGGTATTGTTCAGGTCAAGACATGGCAGGAAATGACATTGTGAAGTAGTTGGAAGCTTCACGACACCATTGGATTACAGATCAAGAACTCATCACTACTAGGGAAAACCTTATACACAGAATCTTAGCAGCAGCGCGGCACAAAAAGAAGCGCTACTGCTAATTAGCAGTAGCGCGGGTTTTTAACCCTCGCTACTACTAAGTTGATAGTAGTAGCACGGGTTTTTAACCCTCGTTACTACTAAGCGGTCTATACCGTGCCCCCTGACACATGCCATAGTAGTAGCGAGGGGTATAAACCCGCCCTACTACTAAGTTGATAGTAGTAGCGCAGTTTTATACCCCTCGCTACTACTAAGTATGAGGTAGGTGAAGTCGCCATATCGTCGACCGAATCCCCATCTCCTCCCCCAAATCCCTCCTCTCTTCCACCACTCTCTCCTCTCACTTTCCATACGCTCTCACATGGACCTCTTGCCCATGCACCCATCCTCCTCCATGGAACCGAAAGAGGCCGCCGCCTCGCGCCACCGGCGTCTAGTAGCTCGCCGGTCTTCCACCGACGTCTAGGAGGCCGCCGCCCCGCGCCACCACACCGGAGCACCTTGCCACCGGTGACTAGCTCCGCTACTCCCTACATCACCTTCCTCTCTCCCTCGGCTTTCCTTTTCTCTCTCTCCCTCTGGTTTGACTAACCCTCCCATGTCCATGCCCGTGCAGGTCGTCGCCATGGATGACCCGGAGCTATCTGGCATGGTCGGGAAGAGGAGCCCCACGCCAAGGCCTAGCTCTGCCATAGAAACGGGCCCTCTCCAACGGCCACTGCTGGATCTAGTCTTCCGCTGTCCGTTCATGCCTCCGGCGACGCCAATCATCGCTAGATCTTACCATTGCTGCCATTGACAGCACGCACGGGATCGAGATTTTTTTGGTTTTGAAAGTAATAGCAGTAGCGCGGGGTATAAGACCCGCTACAGCTAATTAGCAGTAGCGCTATTTGCAACGCACGCTACAACTAACAATGTATAGCAGTAGTGTGTGTCAACACGCGCTACTGCTACAAGTTAGCTGTGGCGCCGTATTAGTAGCGCGGGCACCCACGCTACTGATACACCCAAAACCCACGCTGCTGCTAGGCTTTTCCCTAGTAGTGCATAAGTATCAATGGATAGTGTGTTGTCAATTTATACCATTTCAGATTGGCAAATAAAGAGACGGTTTAAATAATAGTAGAATGACATGACATTGTTCATAGTTAAGACATTGCAGAATATGACATTGTGCTGTAGTGGGTAGGTTCACCACACCACTAGATTACAGATGAAGAATAGAAGCATACATGCAGTGCAAAAGAAGATCACTTGCTCCGTATAGTTTAATTTACATGGTATGAAGAAGGAACTTGGTTGTACAACTAAAAACTTAAATTGAGAAAGGACGAACTTTTGTTTATGAACTACATATAATAATTTTTAAACAAGCAATTTGATGCAAACACCAAAAATAAACAGTTGTTGCAGTCATGCCTAACCAAATATATACAACAAAGTTTGTAGGCTTGAGATGGACAAACTTACATTATTGGTGAAGACAGGCTCTATAAAGGCCTTGTCCATGCTGATGGGGGGGGGGGGATTCAAGAAGTTTACCACAGAATCTTCTTCAAAAGCATTGCCTTTATTCTACATTTTGTTAAGAGTAAATATAGATGTGATAATATACGAAGAAATGGAGAATATTTAAGATAAGATGAAGAGTGATGCTACATAACCAAGTAGCTATAAATGTAAGTGCAGCGATACAGGCAAAAGGTACAACCAAGAGCAATGCACAGCTAAACTTCTTCACTACCAACATTATGGTAAGAGTAAATATAGATCTGATGTGTAGAAAATGGAGGGCAAAGGAAAATAAGCTGCAGAGTGATGGTACATGAACAACTACCTGTCATTATAAGTACACTGATAAAGGACAACATGTACTTACAAGAGCAATGTAGAGCTAAAAAACATTGGCATTGGATATATTCTACACTAATGTAACCATTCATACAGATCAGATAATTTGGAGCGGACAATTGATAAGAAAGCTATCATGCATACTGCTGTCACATAATGAACCAGGTATGTATGAGAGTACAATGATACAAGACAATAAGTACTAACAAGAGCAAAGCAGCGGGCAGCATATTTGTGATATCCTGTCATTCTTGTCAACCGGAATTCTTCTTCGAGCAGATTTCCTGCAAAAAAGATCCGTAAGGCACATGAGGAAAAGTAGAAGTTCAAATTGTCATGTGATTTCATATACAATACCTCATCCTGGGAACGAGACCAGTGCATAACAAGGTTTTTCCATTCAATGTCTTCTAAATTTAGCACAGGAGACTTCACCGGAAAGTGGTTTATAGACTTGCCATCAAAGTGTGATTTCCTCAGGTAACACCGATACTGCCGCAATGCTTCCTTGAAAAGCACAAGCAAGCTTTGCTCGTCATGACTATCCAGATTGACCCTCGCCTAGTTACAACAATGTAATGTAAATCATTGATGTGTTCAATTAGCAGAAAACAGGAAAATAATAACCATGAATGATAGCACTTACACGTAAGTTGGACAGGAAGATGTGAAAATGGTGTTTGTCTTCACAATAATCTTCCCATGATGGAAATATATGCACGTAGTCCCTAACAACATTGAAAGCATTGTCTTTTAAATTGGCAATAACTGGAATGGGGTTCCAATCTATAGGAATTGGCCGTCTATGTAGTTGGGATAGGTCTTCGGCCGGTGGACTTGATGTACTTTTTGCTGGAGTGGGATTTTTTTGTGGTACAGTGTCAGGACCCCGACTCGATGTCACATCGATCTAGCTGGTAACACCTCATATCACTTTGCGGCCTCACGCACGGTATCCCCACGGGTGTCGTCTTACCTTTTCCCGGGACCGTTTGCGCCTTTTGGCTCACGTATATGATAGTGTCGCTAGCATCCATATGATAAAGAGCCCGGGCTGACATGACTAGTCGTAAACCCAGAGTGGCACAGACTTACAGGGACAGGCATCCATGACCCAGCTTCGAACGTGTCGGTCATCAGCAAGTGGGTCCGGGCTGTAGCACTGGGCTAGCAGGACTCCGGTAAACCGGGCTGTAGCGGGCTAACAGGACTCCGGTACTCAAAGCGTGACATTTCCCCGAAGGGACAGACACAGGAACGAAGAAGGACACATGCCGGCCAGCCTAAGTGTTCCAGAGCAGTAGCAAGCTACCATGGCTCAGCGGTAACACTAGGAGACATTTCCCGGTAAGAGAGGCTACTAAAGATAAACAACTAGATAGTCAGATCCCACACATACCAAGCATTTCAATCATACACACAATATGCTCGATATGTGCAAATACAACGAAGCATCACAACATGACTCTACGACACAAGTACTTTATTTAAGGCTCAGGGAGCCATACATGTCATACACACAAAGGTACGGGTCTCACGACCCAACATACAAGCCATACAGTCATACAAGCCAGCAGCGGAAGTACATTGTCTGGGTACAGACAACTAGTAAAATAAAAGAGGCTTGGAAGCCTAACTATACTATGTGGTCCATCACAAGCTCAGGGTCACCACCTGGGTCCTTAGCCTACTCGTTGATGTCAACGTCTACATAGAACCCATCAGAAGGGGTTGCAGCGTCTTCTGTGAAAATGTAGATTATAGCAACATGAGTACAAAGGTACTCAGCAAGACTTACATCAGATCCTACATACATGCATAGTATCAAGAAGGGTCGGTGGGGTTATTGCAGCAAGCCAGCTTTGACTCTTGGCTAGACTATCCTACGATACTCCAACTTGAAATAGTTTTGCGCACACGAGTCCACTATTCACCATTTCAATACACTACCGAGGATCCACCTCCGTCTTCCTACGGAAGAGCCATCCTCGGCACTCACACTTATCTTGAGGCTTTTAGTAGTTTCCATTTACTTGTCTATGAACTGTATAGGCAACCAAGTAGTCCTTTACCGCGGACGCGGCTATTCGAATAGATCATGTTAACCCTGCAGGGGTGTACTTCCTCATACATGTTTCCACCACTTAGCGTCTGCACACGACATGTGCTCGGCAGACTTCAAGCGAAAGCCGACGTGGGTGTAGACCACGACCTACCTAAACACTTAAGCCTCTAGTCCAGGTTTATCGCCTATTCAGGTTCCATCCGCAGGGAGTCCGGCCGAGGTTTCCCATACGGCCCCGAACGATGTGAACAGGGTTCCCGAGATACCTAACGGGTATTCGGTACACCCGGCCACGTACCTACCGCATCACAGCCCACCCCTACGGTCAGCGCTGTCCACGGCCTCCAGTAGGCTACAAACACCAGAAACTACTTGCAACTCCTGGACAGAGAGCTAAGGTGAATAAGAAGTCGAGCGGGGTCATATTTCAAGGCCCAATGTATGGTAGTAGCTGATTCTTAAATCACACATACAGATCTCAGTGCTTAAGGTCGGCTTCAATGAAACAACCCACCATGTACTCCTACATGGCCTCTCATCGATACCTTTACCAAATCGTGTTCACCACACCACTCTCATTACCGACATTAACATTTCACTCTAGCCCATCACCCAGATGAACCAGACCTGACACGACTCTAAGCATAGCAGGCATAGCAAGGTAGGAACAACACATACATATGGCTCAATCAACTCCTACACATGCTAGTGGGTTTCATCTAGTTACTGTGGCAATGACAGGTCATGCAGAGGAAATGGGTTCAACTACCGTAGCACACAGCAGTTTGAATCGCGTTGTCTTAATGCAGTAAAAGAGAGTAGGAGCGAGAACATGGGATTGTATCGATATGATCAAATGGTTGGTTGCTTGCCTGATGGTTCGTTGCACGGATACGGTTCTTCATTAGGGTAGTCACGGTACTCTTCGGGGACAGATCCTATCGCAAAGGATAACGATACACAGGCATCACCAAACAATGTGCAACAATATGATGCATGCATGAAACATGGCAATATGAGTGTGTTGGGCTAATGCAACTAAAGCCAGAAGTGTTTGAGCAAATTTGAATCAAAGATTCAAATTCCAAATTCAAATATGGCCTTTTAAAGTGCTTTTCCTTGTTCTGATTAAAACATCAATTTAACTTGTTTGATCATGCATGAAAATAGTACAGATGGATAGATTGGATTTTTCTGATCATTTTTCATATATAATTTGTCCAATTTGGAGTTACAGAATAAAAGTTATGAATTTTTGAAGTTTAATTAATATTCTGGAATTTCCTGATTTAATTTAAATCCAGAAATATCATTTTACTGCGTCAGCCTGACGTCACAGTGACATCAGCAGGTCAACAGGGCTGGCTCGGGTCAAACCTGACGTGTGGGGTCCACACGTCAGTGACACAGGGGCTAATCCCGTGTTGACCCGGGCTGGTTAGCTTTGACTAAGCCCTGGGGCCCACTTGTCAGCGTCAGTAGGTGGTGGGTTAGTGGCTAATTAACTAGGCCACGTCAGCTCGCCGGAGTTCTGGCCGGCGGCGACCATCAGTGCGGCGGCGATAGTGGTTTTGGTCGTTTCGGCCACCAAATGGACCGCGGAGGCCACCGGAGTGAAGCTGAGGACGACCCGCGGCTCTTGGCGGAGTCCGTTGGGGTCGGGGTGGCCGGAGTCGACGGCGGCGAGCTCGGTTGCGGCCGCCAGGGTTCGGTCGTGCACGGGAAGGGTGTTGCAGGGGGTTTGGGGTAGCGTTGGCGCGTGCTACGTGCTCCTAGTGAGATGTGGAGCACGATGGTGAGCTCGGTTGGGCGCTACGGCGACCGTGGCCACGACGGCGACATCGCCGGCGGCGTGAAGCTTTCGGCCGCGGTGGGGCTAGGGCCTAGGGGTCGGGAGAGAGCAGGGAAGAAGGGGGAAACGGTGGCGTAGCTCACCGCGGTTGCAGTGGGCGTCGAAACGGGCTCGGGGACGCGCTGGAGACGGCGAATTCGTCGGCGACGGTGATCGGAGTCCGAAGAGGGGAACGGCGACGTGGCGGCGATGCAGGGCTTCCAGGGACTCGTGGAGCGGTGGGGAGGAAGAGGGAGTTGTGGCGGAGCTTCTGAGCTAATCGGGGGAGCGAGGGGTGGTCGGAGGCGGTGGCTATGGCGAACGGCGGCGACGGTCGTGTTCGGCCGAGCGAGAGAGAGAGCGAGAGAGAGGAAGGAGAGAGCCAGGGAGAGTGAGAGAGAGCAGGGGGGATCGGGACGGGCTGCGGGCGTCGTCCACGCGGCCAGGAGGGCGTCGGCAAGCAGGAGGTGGCCGCGCGGCCGCGCGCGCGCGAGCACGCAGCAGCTTCGGGGCGTGGGGAGGAAGACGACGGGGAGCTACAGTGCTGGGCTGGGCCGGTTGCTGGCTGGGCCGGCCAGCTGGCTGGGCCGCACAGGTAAGTCTTCCCCTTTCTTTTCTGTTTTCTGTTTTTATTTAATATATCTGCAACTTTGTTGAATTAAATAAAATACCTAGGCAATTCCAAAAGTCACCAAACTACTCCTGGCTCATAGTTGGATTATTTCCAACATGAAACATTTTAGTTTGGAGATATTTGAGCATTTAAATATTTTATATTATTTTAAATGCCCAAATTCAAATAGTTATGATTTAATTCAAAAACCCTAGGATGGCCTAGGAAAATGTGCACCACTTTTGCAGAGGTTCTGAACCAAGACAAAAATGATGGGCATTTTAGAAGGGCATTTCAGGTTCATTGAAAATTATTTTAGTAAACCCTAGTTGGTTTCAGAGGGGACTGGGGGTTCTGTCATCCCCATTTCAAGTTTCTGATGAATGAGTAAACATGATGCAACACTCTAATGCATGACTAGCTAGGGTGTGACATACAGCTGGTGCTATGGCAAATGAAATCGGTATACCATTTGCTGGAGTGCAGGTCCTGTGTGGTGGGGCTAGTGGTGTGGCCAGTGAAGTATGGGTACAGTCTGCTGGAGTTGGTCCTACGTTTTGTGTCACTGGTTGTACAGCCAATATAAGTGGGGTGCTGTCTAATTTCTCCGGCACCACCACGTTTTTCAAGGACTTTGCTGGTGCTCCTTCAGGTTCGGCAATCACCCTCTTCCTTTTTGATGTCTGATGCACAAGAACAGCATTTGAGTGGAAAAACATGGTATGATGACAGATGGAATATGTATTGATAATGGATGGGCATGGCATCTCGACATATATGATGAGTAAACTAAGCAGATGGCGGTGCAACAAAGTTGAAGAAATGCAAGACAACGTATGCAAGATACGCGCAATCAATAAAACCTTGCCAAATTAGAGCAGGCACCTTGACGGGTGAATAGGACAGGCCATCTGCCTTTGACTCCTCGAGGTTATAATAGTCATTAGGATGATATTCTGAACAAGAATCAACAGGTGGGGAGCGTACGAGTTTCATTGCTTCCAGAATGGCACTCAATGCCTTGCTGCCAATTTTTTAAGTCATTGCAGTGTTCCACAATATTCTTCCGATGCGCGGATTCTGATATTCACTGTAATTGCGTATAATATCTGAGAACCATGAAACATAAATAGTTGTGAGATTATCTTTGTAATGCAGATGATATTCTAATATAGGGGCGCCCCTGTAAACACTTGTGTGCTATCACTGGATTCTGATGAGAGAGCTCATGTGTGTTGTAATATGGTATGTGCATTTATATAATCTGGCACAAGTACACAAAAAATAGGCTCCAGAAGTAAGGATAGCTGGCAGATGATAGGTTCATAACATACTGTATAGAGAGTTTATTGCCAAACCATGATAACAAGAGCACACAGCAACTAGGCAGATCATAGTGTACATAACAGGGGTACACCATAACCAGGATATATAAATCAGGAAAGTGGAACTGGCTGGAAATTAGGGTGTTGTATTGCCGCTAGTAATTGAAAGCCTATCAATCACGTACAGGCCAGCTCTATCAGCTGTTGACTGCAGATGTCCCTGCTCCCCTTCCTGACAAGGAACATACTGTGCTTCCCATATAGAACACCGCACGGGCCGCCGGCCGAACCACCGACCCCACCGCCTGTGTTCCTCCGCCACCCCCACCCCCGCCCCCACTTGCGTCGAGTTTTCTTCATTCGACGAGGCCCCACCGCCGCCACCCACAACCACCGTCCCCACCAGAGCCCTTCGATCGCACCGGCAAACTCTGGCGAGCTTTGAAAAATCGACTGACCCAATTTTGAAATTTAGTCTACTGTGATTTAACTAGTGTGGAATATAAAAGGGGAAAACCATAAGCATTGCGAGTATGGTGTTGAGTGTGCCATGGCGGATCTGAAGGTGCAAACCGGACAAAGGCAACTTCGCAACCAAGACAAGAAATCAGAGTAAAGCAGTGGCGATCTATTTTCTTGCTGCGATAGATAAGTTGAGCAGATACGAAAGAGTACCGCCTCTGGTGCGGCAAAGTGTACGTATCTCCTGAGAATTTGACGTTGCTACGGTAGCGATGGCTGTCGGTGGCGTGGAAGCAGATCTAGGAGGGTAGACCGTGGCAGCGGGGCGCGGTGGATGAGATGGTCGTAGGAGCGGCGCCGGCAAGGTGGACGACGGCAGGGATGAAGCGAGAGGACGGGATGCAAGGATCCCGGTCCGAAGCCGTGGATGAGAGAGGTCGATCTCTTGTAATGGACGGCGGCGTCGGGGTATCAGCTCCGGCATGGTGGAGGAGGACGGTGGTGGATGGGGTGGCGAACAGCGGCGGACGGAGGAGGGTGGGTGGAGAGGGTGTTTTGGCGCCCACAGAGTACGAATGGGGAAACGGGAGGTAGAGAGGAAGGGGGGGACCATGTATTCAGGGCGCGCTTGTCTCAAATGCGAGGAAATTTACAAACTTAGCCCTGGTTTTAAATTTCTACTACATCACAACAACAATAGTCGGTTGGGGATAGGACAGTAATCTCGCATACACCGAATATTTGCCGATGAGAGTTTGTTTTTGGCGCCCACCATGTATGAATATGAATCGGGGAGGGAGTCGATTTCGGCCGAGGACACACTGTGTTTTGGCGCCCATCGTGTATGAAGCCGGGTGAGAGGCGGTTACGTCAAATTTGGGTGAAATTACAAACCTACACCTATCGAAACCTATAGAAATCCAGCATATAGGCTTTGCGTGGAAGGAATAGGCAGTAGTGATTTCCATCTTGTAGATTTTGGTTTTGGGCGGTTACTGCGACTTTCCCCGCTTCGTTCAAATTTTGCAGAGTGCATGTTTACCGTGCCAACTCAATTCGAATCCCGTTTGTATTCTATTTTTTCGGGCGGGATCCATTTTCAATTGGAATTACATTCTATATACATCATTTTTTATATATACTTTCAAAAGCACAACACCATTTATACATAAATATGGTTTACAAATGGCATGATCTCAGATTCATAAGGTTGTATCCATCAATTTGGATTTTCAAATATTTGAAACCACTTTATGTTGAAATCCAATGTATGCATTCCTCGCTAACTGTCTCCAATTAATGTGTGTTTCATGCGGGTTTTTTTACTTCTCAAACATGTATAATGTGTTTCACACACGCAACATATAGTGTAATCCCGTTTAGACATTAATTGCATATAAACCATGCATTGTTTGTAATTGAGGAATCTATGGATCACCAATATTGATAAACTATATAACATTACACGTGTGCCCAAATTCAAATGAATATGCATGTTTGATACACCAATTTTGCGTTATGATATTATCGATGTCGTGATCTCTAGTTTAAATATTTGAATCCCCTTTAATCCAGATATTCGTCTCTATCACTCATGCTTATATAGGACTATCTCTCTAGACCTATATGCGTTCATCGTCCCTCAGGTATCTCTTGTGCTACCTGTATATCGACAATGATCTTTTATCTTCGTAACACACTGATGGTACTCTCTCCCTCGACCTTCATCACTCTATCTCTCTCTAAGTATATCTCGCTCCCTGCTATGTGTCCCTAACTATGACTCTACATGTGGAATCTCTTGGGGTCTCATTTTTCTCTACTATGCCCATGTGTGCCACTCGCACACCCCTCATACAGAGATGTCTTTCACTCCTTAGATATGAGAACCTATGACTCTTCCTCTTCAATATCTCTTTCTCACACACAAACAAAAACTCTGTCTCCCAGGGTCTCATATTTCTCCATTGTTCTCTTGTATGTCGCTCACACACACCCTCTCTCCCTAGAGATATCTTGTGTTCCCTCGTATGTCTCTCTAGCTATCACTCTCGTTGTGAAATATCTTTCTCTCTCGCAGACACAAAACTCCGTCTCTCTGGATCTCATTTCTCTCTGATATCTGTTTGTATGTGACTCACACGCACCCTCTCTCTATCTCTCTCACACCCACACACATAACCCAGCCTTCTGATCCACTCGAATCCTATCTCTAACGCACACTAGCTAGCATCTTTATCTTTCTATTTATCTGTTTCTCCATCAACCTTCTTTCTCGCCCTCACTCTTGATTCCTATCACGCACACTACATATGTTTCTCTCTACATGCAGTCAAGTGCCCTCTCACACACATATATAACTTCACCCTTTGAACCACCCGACGTTCAGCTCCAACACCCAAACTAGCGGATGTCCCTCTAGCTAGCATCTCCATCTCTGTATCTATCTGTAGTTTCTTCGTCAACGTTTCTTTCTCGCACGGAGTCTTGCTTCCTATCACCCACACTATATATGTGTCTCCATACATATGCATTTATAGGTTGGTCTCTTTTGCACAATCGTTGCACCTCACTCCCTCTGCTCGCCATAGATGCATGCTCCAGCCCACGCCACTATCTCTTAAAGACAAAAACACATGCTCAATTGTCGGGACTTCTTCCATGCATTCTCACATGCATGCATATTGTCATACCGATCCGTCTCTCCCGTGTCGTTGATCTTATGACTTATGTCTTCTTTCTTTTATCTCGATCATGCGCGCGCGCACAGACACACATCCCACGTATACATCTATACCTCTCACACATGCACGTTCAAGGTCTCTATGTCTCCATACGTAGTTAATTACCCTCAATCCTAATGCCGCATCGAATCGTTCTCCTCTTTTGTGCACATAACTTCCGCCTGGATGGGTAAAACACACACTCAGACTTAACAATCTCCTTCTAGCTACCCCCCCCCCCGCCACCGCCGCTCACTCTTCCCCTATATCCCCGAAACCAATAAGACCATCCCTTAGTTTAATTCCCACCTACATGCACCATCGATATATAATAGTCTTCCTCGGTGTCTCGCGAACAAACACGTTCTCTCGAAGTCGACTCCTCTCACACGCACACACCTTCTCTTCCCTCTCTACGGGCATTTTCTCTCTCGCACCCCATCGTTGGTGGCCTCTACCATACACATCACCTCTCTATGATGAAA